>NW_026733847.1:0-29976 GCF_028476545.2 Physella acuta | reverse complement strand
TGTTTTACGTGGGGCTTTGCCTCCAGTAGATTTTCGGGCGGTTTGTTTGGTACGAGCCATCTTTTTTTTTTTTGAATGATCTTAACTGACTGTTAAGGGAAATGCGGGCAGCTCAGCGCTGCTGGCCCTTTTATAACCGTCCGCCAAACCCTTAGCGCAACGAAGCTCTCCCATTGGACGAGTACGAGTTTAACGACGCTGATTGGCCAGTAGCAGCCACACAACGTTGAGACAGCGTCGACATAGCAGATTATTTTTAGACACGGTATCCAGCCGAGCGATCTATTAATAGCAGACAGGGCCGATAACACAAAATATTCTTCGTTCAAATGAAATCCTTGGTTGTGCCGCTTGTCAATGGAATCCGGTGTGTTTGCTTCTGTCGTCTTCAATGAATTATGAATGTGTGTGTGAGTGATTAGAAAAGAACCCAACATAGACTGCCTGAAACAATTTAGATCTAGACCTAGTCTATAGACCTAGGTAGATATTCTGACCCGATTCGACCGCCCGATCGGCGGTATTTACACAGTGTGTAAATAAATGAGGGGGAAGGATTAATAAAAAACATATTTGGTTTTTAAAAAGAAGAAGATATAAAATAAAAAGGGTAGACTAGCGGTAGGTTAAAGAATAGAATTTTAAAATAACGACCACCCTTATTTGTTGTAGACAGGGGTTAAACGGAGCACATTTAAAGAAAAAATAGATTCTATTTTCATTTGTATCTATGAACGAATACCCCTAAAAATATGTCCAGTTACTACTATTAATATGACCGCCCCCTCCCTGTTCTGCTCGTGTAAAACCAGTGTAAGTATTATACATCTATAATAATGATCTCATACTGCTAGTGATTGACATGTTGATACGTTATTAATAAAGTTTGAAACAAGTAGGGTAGGGTAGGGTAGGGTAGGAAAACTCGATTTTTGTTCATTGACACACAACGAAAGCTAATTGGGTAAACTTTGGTTGTCCTGAAAAGGACAGTAGTAGGCTAGGTGGACAGTGGGCAGCAGGGTGACACTGTTTAGCTCTTGCCACCGGGTGTCTTCTGTGACTTCTTGGGCAGAAGCACGGCCTGGATGTTGGGGAGGACACCACCCTGGGCGATGGTGACACCCGACAAAAGTTTGTTCAACTCTTCGTCGTTACGGATGGCCAGCTGGAGGTGACGAGGAATGATTCTTGTCTTCTTGTTGTCTCTGGCAGCGTTGCCGGCCAACTCGAGCACTTCAGCGGCCAAATACTCGAGGACGGCGGCTAGGTAGACTGGGGCACCAGCACCGACACGCTCAGCATAGTTTCCTTTCCTCAACAGACGATGAATACGTCCGACTGGGAATTGAAGGCCTGCCCTGGAGGAGCGAGACTTGGACTTTCCCTTGACTTTACCGCCTTTACCACGTCCGGACATTGTGAGTTGGTTAGGAGCGAGAAGAAATACAGCGACTAACAGCGATACGGCTGCAGGCGATGAATGAAGACTTAACGGCGAGATCGGCCCTTTTATACGAAACGGCGAGGAAATCCGTTCGTCACCAAGCGAGCGTTCTGATTGGCTGCGCAGCGGCTTGGCGTTCGTACTCGTACTCGTACTCTCCAAATTTCCTCGCCGTTTCATATAAAAGGGCGGCCGGCGGTCGGTTCGCCTCATTTCTGTTCAAGCCATTGAAAAGAAAACAACATGCCACCTAAAGTTTCTTCCAAGGGAGCCAAGAAGGCCGGTAAGGCTAAAGCCGTACGCACCGGTGACAAGAAAAAGAAGAGGAGGAGAAAGGAAAGCTACAGCATCTACATTTACAAAGTCTTGAAGCAGGTGCACCCTGACACTGGCATTTCCTCCAAGGCCATGTCCATCATGAACTCCTTCGTCAACGACATCTTTGAGCGCATTTCAGCTGAAGCCAGCCGTCTTGCCCACTACAACAAGCGCAGCACCATCACCTCCAGGGAGATCCAGACCGCTGGTCCGTCTCCTCCTGCCCGGTGAGCTGGCCAAACACGCCGTCAGTGAAGGCACCAAGGCTGTCACCAAGTACACCACCAGCAAATAAACACAACAGCAAACAACCACCTGGCTTGCTTGTTGTGGCTCTACTACTCGGCCCTTTTCAGGGCCTCCACCCATTCCCAATTAGCTCGGTTTGGTTTACATTGAACGAGTTTTCCCTCCCTCCCTCATCCACCCACCCACTCTGTGTAGCTGCCATGTTACAGTTTTTTTTTTTTTTTGTTTAGTCATTCTTTTCTTTAATAAGTAGAGATAGATATACATACATACATAGGCCTACATAGTAATATGCCTATCCCAACAACTGCACACACTATTCTCTTAACACATTTCATGCTAATTCTATCCTTTTAAACTAGACATAAAAAGGCCACATACTTATTACTGGGTGGCTCCTTTTTTTTTAAAAACACTATTTCATTCTGCATCTCACACAGGGCATCAGCACACCTCTATGCATATCATTTATTGTGTGTTGTTTGGCATAGATCCAAGGGATGAATGGGATTTAATAGTTTTAATTCAGATTATAAGGCTGGCTGTTGTAATAGGAATTATTAGCCAACACTTTGATTCTTATCACCAGTGCTAACTGCCATTTTCATTACAATACATCCATTCTGGTGGGTTGGTTTTTTTTTCTGTCTTCATTATATATGTTGAACATAACTGTGTGAGTGTGGCTTTTGGTGTTTTTATTATTTTTTGTTTTTCTTTCATTAAAGCTACCATGTCAGATTGCTAAGGCATGCATCTGCCACCATTTGTTCACTGATATACTTTTTTCCTACTACCATCATATCATATGATTCTTTTGGTTTTGTCTTTTGCTAGGCCTGGCTTGAAAATGAGTTGGTTACACTTCTGCACAACATACATTCTCTTTAACAAGACAAAACAACAATTAAATACTCTGAACTTTTTTTTTTTTTATTATCATATATATACTTTTTTTTTTTTCAAAATACAGAAAATAAAAAATAACATGAGCTCAAGTACACAGCTTTCAAGAAGTTCATGGTTTTTCTTTGCCAGCCTGCACAATGATTTCAGCACAGATTAAATTTAAACAATCAAAAGGAGGTTGATCTCTTACCGGCTGACGAGAAAGTTTGCGCAGAAGCATCATTTCTTAAGCCCCTGGTCAGTTGGAGTTGTAAAATGATGAGGTTTTCTTAACATTTGCCCTGGGGCATACATTTTATGGTCCTGGTACTAGTTCTATACTGACAAGGATTCTTTCAAAGCAACTTGAGCCCAAAGGGAAGTATTTATATGCCTGCAACATAGCTGTGATTAATAAAGAATGAATTTCAATGCAAAAAATAATAATTTGAATCCCTGCAAGCTCCTTTCACATAAACCAGAGAGAAAAAAATGTATGCCAGTCTATAAACATATACAATATAAATAAATTAGATTGAATATAAAGATTTTTTTTTATTCCTCTCATTAGTTCAACCCTTCTCTTTTTATATAAACACCCAAGGCAGACGCTTGAGTAAATTAATATCCTTCCATATATTATAGAAGCATAAATAAATATGTGTAAAAAGTATTTCATATATGTATATATTTTTTTAAATATATATATATATATATATATATATATATTTTTATATATATATTTATTTATAATGTAAAAATATTGAATATATATACATAGACGAATATTGTATATATGTCTATATATACGTATGTATATATATGCATGTTTTGGTGTATATATATATATATATATTTACATGTGTGTCTAAATGTATATTCATTGAATATATATTTGAATGTATATTCAAATATATATATTTGAGTGTAGACGAAAGACGCTCAAGTAAAATAATATCCTTCAGAATATTATAATTATAAGTTTTTTTTCTTCTACCCCAGCAAACAGAAGGATATATATATACACACATATATATAATTTATATTTACAAATATATATTTATATAAGAATTAATATATATATTCATAATACATATATATATATATATATATATTATATATATATATATATATATATATATATATAAGTATATATATATATATATATTTATCATAAATAAATAAGTTATATATATAGATCATATATATTTATTATGTTAAATATATGTATATATCAGTGTGCGTATATAAAGGTATGTATATATGTTCAAATATATTTATTTGTTTGTTCGGATACATATATATCTGTTGTGTGTATTAAATTGCGCTCTTCTGTCAGTTTTTTCATTTGACGACAGTCGGTTAAGGTACTGGCCCCAGCCTAAAGATATTAGTAGAGTCTTCATAATGTGATGCCATGGGCTAGCAAAAAATAAATGAAGAAAAATCACATAGCAGGACAAATTGACATTTTACATGCTTTCAAACTTAAACTGAAATCAGAAAATGATGTGAAATTCATCTTGTGTATATAGAAAAATAAGCATTGTGCCAAAATCCTAATCATTGGTATTAAAAATGACATCAGCTTAATTTAAAAACTGGAAATTGTTTTGCCCTGCCGGATGAGATACCGGTAGCAGACACAGGGTTCCAGGCTGATGAAAGAAAGCGGTATACTTAAAGACAAAAGAATACCCTGTGTTAAAGCGGAACCAGCTAAGATTAAAGCTTAAAGTAAAGGCCTGCCCTGTCGCAGAATGTTAAAGTGGCCGGTGAAAGATCCCCGCGCCAGGCTAAAAGCAAGCTGTACACTTATTACTTAACGAGGGCTTCTTCAGGTCTTGTCTGTAGGACAATTCAGTCACAATAACAGGCAGACCAGGCCAGCCCTGGATATAAGCTAATTCATTTTATGCGCTGCTTCGACAGTCAATGAATATGGAGCTGCGGTCAGACTTTCAAACAAACCGCCTGAGTATTTAAAATGGGAAACAATATTTATTAATATTATCACCAACTAGATCTAGATTATATAGGCTACAAGGAAACCCAGAACCAGACTGGAAAGAAGTAAATTTACTCCCACTAATGATGACTTATCACTAATACTAATAATTAAAAAAAATGTTTAAAAAAATTAATTGCTCAAACCTAATAATCATTACAATCAAGCATCAAGTCTGATAGCCAACATTGGACCTAAAATCTAGATCTATTAGTTTTTACTGAACTAAATCTTATGTTATTTACTAATAATTACTAATGCATTTAATTATTAATACCTAGGCTACTCATTCCTACAGAATCTAGAAATTCTAGATCTAGACTCTAGAGAAATACTGGCGTCCCAGGCCAACCTAACCTTTTAAGCAACATCCTTAATTAGCATTTAATTAACCATGGATCGCCTGCCTTTTTTTTTTCACCGTGAAATTATTATTGTAATTTTTGAAACAGTATTTTGAATAGATCTACCCTCCTGTTTATATTATTTTAGTTAAGCTAGAGCGTTAGATCTAGAATTCTAGATCGTCGCCTAGTTGCGTGTTTTAAAATGAAGCCAGAATATTAATAGACTGAAAATAAATGTGCCAGTTGTCGTGGGAAAAGGTTAAAAGAATAATTAATAAATGAAAAGCATTGAACTATTTCTCAAACATTAAATTAGTAGACTTGTAGGCGGCTAGATCTAGATCTATGTGATGAGTTGGATTAAAATTGAATGAATTCGTGCAGAATGTTTCGGAAGGAGTGAGTGAGCGGGAGACCCAAAAAAGTTAAAGTATCGCCTTTCCGATAGATCATTTCACATGAAAGCGATAGTTAAAGGACAGGTCGGATGCAGGGGGCACCTGGTTTTCTGATTTTAGTCAAGGAAAATGGGGAAAATGTATTTATTTTGTATTTTACAACGCGCGATGCTCGAAAATTAGTAGCTCAGGGAAGTCTACCGGTGGTTACCGCCTCAGGTTAAAAATAGCGACCAATGGCTGTAGAGGGAAAAAAAGGCACATAGTATTCGATATTAAAACAATGTTTCGCTTTTGTGGAGATTTAGGGCGTTTTTTATTATTGAAATAATATGAGGAAAGCAGTGAAATCATTATTGTAGCCAGAAAAGGACGAATAACTGCTGATTTCGTTTGAGTATATTTATAAGCCCCAATTTTCTCACACAGATGTCTACGGCCATACCACGTTGAAAATACCGGTTCTCGTCCGATCACCGCAGTCAAGCAACGTCGGGCGTGGTTAGTACTTAGATGGGTGACCGCTTGGGAACACCACGTGTTGTAGACTTTTTTTCATCTTTTGTCTTTTATTTTTTGCCCCACTGGACACCTATTCTTACCACCTGCACTCTTTCCTAAGTTCACCACATACCTGTGAACACTTTTGTAATATCGAAATATTTTTTGTTTGTTTCTTTTGTGCCTTCACGGTAGGCTACCTCGATCCTACCCACCCATGGAAACAAACCCCTTAAAAACCAACAAAGGAAAGATGACCACTCTGCCCAAATTAAATAAATAAACTAAGTAGGCTACAACCTAATAATTAGAAGTAACTCAGTAAGTTAAATAAGGGGTAGGTATGGAAAACATTCGTGTAGGGGTTACAACCACTCGAGCTAATTCGGAAACGTATGGGTGGCCCTAATAAGGGCCGGATGGGTAGAACAAATGGGTGGTCCTGGGTTGAGTTTAACCGCCGAAGCCGTACAGGGTGCGACCTTGACGTTTCAGAGCATAGACGACATCCATAGCAGTGACGGTCTTCCTCTTGGCGTGCTCAGTGTAGGTGACGGCATCACGGATGACATTTTCAAGGAACACCTTGAGGACACCTCTGGTTTCTTCGTAGATCAGACCAGAGATACGTTTGACACCACCTCTGCGAGCAAGACGACGGATGGCTGGCTTGGTGATACCTTGGATGTTATCACGCAACACCTTCCTGTGACGCTTGGCGCCTCCTTTGCCGAGTCCCTTACCACCTTTGCCTCGGCCAGACATATTGAATTTTTCTTCTTTGTTGATGAAGGAGTGTTCGAAAAACGCCGTCTGCAGAGAAACTCGCTCCTTATATACGGTCCTGGGCTCGAGTTCGTTCAATATGGCGGACACCGCCCAACCAAAAGCGGTCGGCGAATGAGCCAGCCAATGAAAAAGCAGCTTGCCGTGTCGACTGGAATGTTGCTGGCTTGTCGGCTAACGGTGTCGTTTTCAAAGTCATTTTTTCACCTATTCTGCTATGCGACCCTTGGATAAAAAATAAAGAGTTTCATTGCCCACACGTGTAGGCATAGAAAAGATCCACGTTTGTCATGTTAAAATATGATATTAGACGTTATTTTCACCGTTTTGTGCGAATAAAACTGAAATATTTCCCTACACCTAATTATGCGAGTACGAGCGAGCTCATTATGCGAGTACGAGAGAATCTCGAACGCTGATTGGTCGAGTACGAACGAAATAATATTCTCGTACTCCGCTCCGTACTCGCAGTGGTTTGTTTACATCGTGAAACGAATAGGTTAGTTAGGCTTCTAATAATTAAATAATCTATGGCGTGTAGTCGTTAAGAATAATTTCTGCTCTCCGATTAAGATCTAGATATCTAGCTCTAACCCTAAAGGGTTTTTCTTTTTTTTTTTTTATATATATATTTTAAAAAGCAATGGATAGGGTGGTGGGTGGGTGAAAGAAAAATATAAAATTTATTCTCTCCTTTCTTCACATTTGAGATAAATAAAACAATATCAACAGCATGCATACACGAATTCAAATAGCAATGTGATGTGTGAGTTGAATTAAAGAGATAAATGAATAGAACCTATTTCCCGCATCCCCCAGAATAATACTAATAGATGTAGTAGTAGTAGTAGTAGTAGAGTGGCAGACATGGGCAGGGGGTGTAGTGGGTGGGTGGGTGGAAACTCGTGAGGTGGGGGACCTTCACTGCTAATCTGAACGTTGTCAGGTGGTCCTAAAAAGGACCTTGGTTGAGGACAGGGGGTGGTGGTTTGGGCTTAAAAGAAACCTCTTAAGCACGCTCACCACGGATACGTCTGGCTAGCTGGATGTCCTTGGGCATGATGGTGACACGCTTGGCGTGGATGGCGCACAGGTTGGTGTCTTCAAACAGACCGACGAGGTAAGCCTCGCTAGCCTCCTGCAGGGCCATGACAGCGGAGCTCTGGAAGCGAAGGTCAGTCTTGAAGTCCTGGGCGATTTCTCTGACCAGGCGCTGGAATGGCAGCTTGCGAATGAGCAGCTCAGTGCTCTTCTGGTAACGACGGATTTCTCTCAGGGCGACGGTTCCAGGCCTGTAACGATGGGGCTTCTTAACACCGCCGGTGGCTGGTGCTGACTTTCTGGCGGCTTTGGTGGCCAGCTGTTTACGTGGGGCTTTGCCTCCAGTAGATTTTCGGGCGGTTTGTTTGGTACGAGCCATCTTTTTTTTTTTGAATGATCTTAACTGACTGTTAAGGAAATGCGGCAGCTCAGCGCTGCTGGCCCTTTTATAACCGTCCGCCAAACCCTTAGCGCAACGAAGCTCTCCCATTGGACGAGTACGAGTTTAACGACGCTGATTGGCCAGTAGCAGCCACACAACGTTGAGACAGCGTCGACATAGCAGATTATTTTTAGACACGGTATCCAGCCGAGCGATCTATTAATAGCAGACAGGGCCGATAACACAAAATATTCTTCGTTCAAATGAAATCCTTGGTTGTGCCGCTTGTCAATGGAATCCGGTGTGTTTGCTTCTGTCGTCTTCAATGAATTATGAATGTGTGTGTGAGTGATTAGAAAAGAACCCAACATAGACTGCCTGAAACAATTTAGATCTAGACCTAGTCTATAGACCTAGGTAGATATTCTGACCCGATTCGACCGCCCGATCGGCGGTATTTACACAGTGTGTAAATAAATGAGGGGGAAGGATTAATAAAAACATATTTGGTTTTAAAAAGAAGAAGATATAAAATAAAAAGGGTAGACTAGCGGTAGGTTAAAGAATAGAATTTTAAAATAACGACCACCCTTATTTGTTGTAGACAGGGGTTAAACGGAGCACATTTAAAGAAAAATAGATTCTATTTTCATTTGTATCTATGAACGAATACCCCTAAAATATGTCCAGTTACTACTATTAATATGACCGCCCCCTCCCTGTTCTGCTCGTGTAAACCAGTGTAAGTATTATACATCTATAATAATGATCTCATACTGCTAGTGATTGACATGTTGATACGTTATTAATAAAGTTTGAAACAAGTAGGGTAGGGTAGGGTAGGGTAGGAAAACTCGATTTTTGTTCATTGACACACAACGAAAGCTAATTGGGTAAACTTTGGTTGTCCTGAAAAGGACAGTAGTAGGCTAGGTGGACAGTGGGCAGCAGGGTGACACTGTTTAGCTCTTGCCACCGGGTGTCTTCTGTGACTTCTTGGGCAGAAGCACGGCCTGGATGTTGGGGAGGACACCACCCTGGGCGATGGTGACACCCGACAAAAGTTTGTTCAACTCTTCGTCGTTACGGATGGCCAGCTGGAGGTGACGAGGAATGATTCTTGTCTTCTTGTTGTCTCTGGCAGCGTTGCCGGCCAACTCGAGCACTTCAGCGGCCAAATACTCGAGGACGGCGGCTAGGTAGACTGGGGCACCAGCACCGACACGCTCAGCATAGTTTCCTTTCCTCAACAGACGATGAATACGTCCGACTGGGAATTGAAGGCCTGCCCTGGAGGAGCGAGACTTGGACTTTCCCTTGACTTTACCGCCTTTACCACGTCCGGACATTGTGAGTTGGTTAGGAGCGAGAAGAAATACAGCGACTAACAGCGATACGGCTGCAGGCGATGAATGAAGACTTAACGGCGAGATCGGCCCTTTTATACGAAACGGCGAGGAAATCCGTTCGTCACCAAGCGAGCGTTCTGATTGGCTGCGCAGCGGCTTGGCGTTCGTACTCGTACTCGTACTCTCCAAATTTCCTCGCCGTTTCATATAAAAGGGCGGCCGGCGGTCGGTTCGCCTCATTTCTGTTCAAGCCATTGAAAAGAAAACAACATGCCACCTAAAGTTTCTTCCAAGGGAGCCAAGAAGGCCGGTAAGGCTAAAGCCGTACGCACCGGTGACAAGAAAAAGAAGAGGAGGAGAAAGGAAAGCTACAGCATCTACATTTACAAAGTCTTGAAGCAGGTGCACCCTGACACTGGCATTTCCTCCAAGGCCATGTCCATCATGAACTCCTTCGTCAACGACATCTTTGAGCGCATTTCAGCTGAAGCCAGCCGTCTTGCCCACTACAACAAGCGCAGCACCATCACCTCCAGGGAGATCCAGACCGCTGTCCGTCTCCTCCTGCCCGGTGAGCTGGCCAAACACGCCGTCAGTGAAGGCACCAAGGCTGTCACCAAGTACACCACCAGCAAATAAACACAACAGCAAACAACCACCTGGCTTGCTTGTTGTGGCTCTACTACTCGGCCCTTTTCAGGGCCTCCACCCATTCCCAATTAGCTCGGTTTGGTTTACATTGAACGAGTTTTCCCTCCCTCCCTCAGTCCACCCACCCACTCTGTGTAGCTGCCATGTTACAGTTTTTTTTTTTTGTTTAGTCATTCTTTTCTTTAATAAGTAGAGATAGATATACATACATACATAGGCCTACATAGTAATATGCCTATCCCAACAACTGCACACACTATTCTCTTAACACATTTCATGCTAATTCTATCCTTTAAACTAGACATAAAAAGGCCACATACTTATTACTGGGTGGCTCCTTTTTTTTAAAAACACTATTTCATTCTGCATCTCACACAGGGCATCAGCACACCTCTATGCATATCATTTATTGTGTGTTGTTTGGCATAGATCCAAGGGATGAATGGGATTTAATAGTTTTAATTCAGATTATAAGGCTGGCTGTTGTAATAGGAATTATTAGCCAACACTTTGATTCTTATCACCAGTGCTAACTGCCATTTTCATTACAATACATCCATTCTGGTGGGTTGGTTTTTTTCTGTCTTCATTATATATGTTGAACATAACTGTGTGAGTGTGGCTTTTGGTGTTTTTATTATTTTTGTTTTTCTTTCATTAAAGCTACCATGTCAGATTGCTAAGGCATGCATCTGCCACCATTTGTTCACTGATATACTTTTTTCCTACTACCATCATATCATATGATTCTTTTGGTTTTGTCTTTTGCTAGGCCTGGCTTGAAAATGAGTTGGTTACACTTCTGCACAACATACATTCTCTTTAACAAGACAAAACAACAATTAAATACTCTGAACTTTTTTTTTTTATTATCATATATATACTTTTTTTTTTTTCAAAATACAGAAAATAAAAAATAACATGAGCTCAAGTACACAGCTTTCAAGAAGTTCATGGTTTTCTTTGCCAGCCTGCACAATGATTTCAGCACAGATTAAATTTAAACAATCAAAAGGAGGTTGATCTCTTACCGGCTGACGAGAAAGTTTGCGCAGAAGCATCATTTCTTAAGCCCCTGGTCAGTTGGAGTTGTAAAATGATGAGGTTTTCTTAACATTTGCCCTGGGGCATACATTTATGGTCCTGGTACTAGTTCTATACTGACAAGGATTCTTTCAAAGCAACTTGAGCCCAAAGGGAAGTATTTATATGCCTGCAACATAGCTGTGATTAATAAAGAATGAATTTCAATGCAAAAAATAATAATTTGAATCCCTGCAAGCTCCTTTCACATAAACCAGAGAGAAAAAAATGTATGCCAGTCTATAACATATACAATATAAATAAATTAGATTGAATATAAAGATTTTTTTTATTCCTCTCATTAGTTCAACCCTTCTCTTTTTATATAAACACCCAAGGCAGACGCTTGAGTAAATTAATATCCTTCCATATATTATAGAAGCATAAATAAATATGTGTAAAAAGTATTTCATATATGTATATATTTTTTTAAATATATATATATATATATATATATATATATTTTTATATATATATTTATTTATAATGTAAAAATATTGAATATATATACATAGACGAATATTGTATATATGTCTATATATACGTATGTATATATATGCATGTTTTGTGTATATATATATATATATATTTACATGTGTGTCTAAATGTATATTCATTGAATATATATTTGAATGTATATTCAAATATATATATTTGAGTGTAGACGAAAGACGCTCAAGTAAAATAATATCCTTCAGAATATTATAATTATAAGTTTTTTTCTTCTACCCCAGCAAACAGAAGGATATATATATACACACATATATATAATTTATATTTACAAATATATATTATATAAGAATTAATATATATATTCAT
Source organism: Physella acuta (assembly GCF_028476545.2). Lineage (NCBI taxonomy): Eukaryota > Metazoa > Mollusca > Gastropoda > Physidae > Physella > Physella acuta. Next base: position 17,709 of record NW_026733847.1, on the reverse strand, counting down.
AATACATATATATATATATATATATATATATATATATATATATATATATATATATAAGTATATATATATATATATATATGTATAAATAAATAAGTTATATATATAGATATATTCATATATAATGTATTTATTATGTAAATATATGTATATATCAGTGTGCGTATATAAAGGTATGTATATATGTTCAAATATATTTATTTGTTTGTTCGGATACATATATATCTGTTGTGTGTATTAAATTGCGCTCTTCTGTCAGTTTTTTCATTTGACGACAGTCGGTTAAGGTACTGGCCCCAGCCTAAAGATATTAGTAGAGTCTTCATAATGTGATGCCATGGGCTAGCAAAAAATAAATGAAGAAAAATCACATAGCAGGACAAATTGACATTTTACATGCTTTCAAACTTAAACTGAAATCAGAAAATGATGTGAAATTCATCTTGTGTATATAGAAAAATAAGCATTGTGCCAAAATCCTAATCATTGGTATTAAAAATGACATCAGCTTAATTTAAAAACTGGAAATTGTTTTGCCCTGCCGGATGAGATACCGGTAGCAGACACAGGGTTCCAGGCTGATGAAAGAAAGCGGTATACTTAAAGACAAAAGAATACCCTGTGTTAAAGCGGAACCAGCTAAGATTAAAGCTTAAAGTAAAGGCCTGCCCTGTCGCAGAATGTTAAAGTGGCCGGTGAAAGATCCCCGCGCCAGGCTAAAAGCAAGCTGTACACTTATTACTTAACGAGGGCTTCTTCAGGTCTTGTCTGTAGGACAATTCAGTCACAATAACAGGCAGACCAGGCCAGCCCTGGATATAAGCTAATTCATTTTATGCGCTGCTTCGACAGTCAATGAATATGGAGCTGCGGTCAGACTTTCAAACAAACCGCCTGAGTATTTAAAATGGGAAACAATATTTATTAATATTATCACCAACTAGATCTAGATTATATAGGCTACAAGGAAACCCAGAACCAGACTGGAAAGAAGTAAATTTACTCCCACTAATGATGACTTATCACTAATACTAATAATTAAAAAAAATGTTTAAAAAAATTAATTGCTCAAACCTAATAATCATTACAATCAAGCATCAAGTCTGATAGCCAACATTGGACCTAAAATCTAGATCTATTAGTTTTTACTGAACTAAATCTTATGTTATTTACTAATAATTACTAATGCATTTAATTATTAATACCTAGGCTACTCATTCCTACAGAATCTAGAAATTCTAGATCTAGACTCTAGAGAAATACTGGCGTCCCAGGCCAACCTAACCTTTTAAGCAACATCCTTAATTAGCATTTAATTAACCATGGATCGCCTGCCTTTTTTTTTTCACCGTGAAATTATTATTGTAATTTTTGAAACAGTATTTTGAATAGATCTACCCTCCTGTTTATATTATTTTAGTTAAGCTAGAGCGTTAGATCTAGAATTCTAGATCGTCGCCTAGTTGCGTGTTTTAAAATGAAGCCAGAATATTAATAGACTGAAAATAAATGTGCCAGTTGTCGTGGGAAAAGGTTAAAAGAATAATTAATAAATGAAAAGCATTGAACTATTTCTCAAACATTAAATTAGTAGACTTGTAGGCGGCTAGATCTAGATCTATGTGATGAGTTGGATTAAAATTGAATGAATTCGTGCAGAATGTTTCGGAAGGAGTGAGTGAGCGGGAGACCCAAAAAAGTTAAAGTATCGCCTTTCCGATAGATCATTTCACATGAAAGCGATAGTTAAAGGACAGGTCGGATGCAGGGGGCACCTGGTTTTCTGATTTTAGTCAAGGAAAATGGGGAAAATGTATTTATTTTGTATTTTACAACGCGCGATGCTCGAAAATTAGTAGCTCAGGGAAGTCTACCGGTGGTTACCGCCTCAGGTTAAAAATAGCGACCAATGGCTGTAGAGGGAAAAAAAGGCACATAGTATTCGATATTAAAACAATGTTTCGCTTTTGTGGAGATTTAGGGCGTTTTTTATTATTGAAATAATATGAGGAAAGCAGTGAAATCATTATTGTAGCCAGAAAAGGACGAATAACTGCTGATTTCGTTTGAGTATATTTATAAGCCCCAATTTTCTCACACAGATGTCTACGGCCATACCACGTTGAAAATACCGGTTCTCGTCCGATCACCGCAGTCAAGCAACGTCGGGCGTGGTTAGTACTTAGATGGGTGACCGCTTGGGAACACCACGTGTTGTAGACTTTTTTTCATCTTTTGTCTTTTATTTTTTGCCCCACTGGACACCTATTCTTACCACCTGCACTCTTTCCTAAGTTCACCACATACCTGTGAACACTTTTGTAATATCGAAATATTTTTTGTTTGTTTCTTTTGTGCCTTCACGGTAGGCTACCTCGATCCTACCCACCCATGGAAACAAACCCCTTAAAAACCAACAAAGGAAAGATGACCACTCTGCCCAAATTAAATAAATAAACTAAGTAGGCTACAACCTAATAATTAGAAGTAACTCAGTAAGTTAAATAAGGGGTAGGTATGGAAAACATTCGTGTAGGGGTTACAACCACTCGAGCTAATTCGGAAACGTATGGGTGGCCCTAATAAGGGCCGGATGGGTAGAACAAATGGGTGGTCCTGGGTTGAGTTTAACCGCCGAAGCCGTACAGGGTGCGACCTTGACGTTTCAGAGCATAGACGACATCCATAGCAGTGACGGTCTTCCTCTTGGCGTGCTCAGTGTAGGTGACGGCATCACGGATGACATTTTCAAGGAACACCTTGAGGACACCTCTGGTTTCTTCGTAGATCAGACCAGAGATACGTTTGACACCACCTCTGCGAGCAAGACGACGGATGGCTGGCTTGGTGATACCTTGGATGTTATCACGCAACACCTTCCTGTGACGCTTGGCGCCTCCTTTGCCGAGTCCCTTACCACCTTTGCCTCGGCCAGACATATTGAATTTTTCTTCTTTGTTGATGAAGGAGTGTTCGAAAAACGCCGTCTGCAGAGAAACTCGCTCCTTATATACGGTCCTGGGCTCGAGTTCGTTCAATATGGCGGACACCGCCCAACCAAAAGCGGTCGGCGAATGAGCCAGCCAATGAAAAAGCAGCTTGCCGTGTCGACTGGAATGTTGCTGGCTTGTCGGCTAACGGTGTCGTTTTCAAAGTCATTTTTTCACCTATTCTGCTATGCGACCCTTGGATAAAAAATAAAGAGTTTCATTGCCCACACGTGTAGGCATAGAAAAGATCCACGTTTGTCATGTTAAAATATGATATTAGACGTTATTTTCACCGTTTTGTGCGAATAAAACTGAAATATTTCCCTACACCTAATTATGCGAGTACGAGCGAGCTCATTATGCGAGTACGAGAGAATCTCGAACGCTGATTGGTCGAGTACGAACGAAATAATATTCTCGTACTCCGCTCCGTACTCGCAGTGGTTTGTTTACATCGTGAAACGAATAGGTTAGTTAGGCTTCTAATAATTAAATAATCTATGGCGTGTAGTCGTTAAGAATAATTTCTGCTCTCCGATTAAGATCTAGATATCTAGCTCTAACCCTAAAGGGTTTTTCTTTTTTTTTTTTTATATATATATTTTAAAAAGCAATGGATAGGGTGGTGGGTGGGTGAAAGAAAAATATAAAATTTATTCTCTCCTTTCTTCACATTTGAGATAAATAAAACAATATCAACAGCATGCATACACGAATTCAAATAGCAATGTGATGTGTGAGTTGAATTAAAGAGATAAATGAATAGAACCTATCTCCCGCATCCCCCAGAATAATACTAATAGATGTAGTAGTAGTAGTAGTAGTAGAGTGGCAGACATGGGCAGGGGGTGTAGTGGGTGGGTGGGTGGAAACTCGTGAGGTGGGGGACCTTCACTGCTAATCTGAACGTTGTCAGGTGGTCCTAAAAAGGACCTTGGTTGAGGACAGGGGGTGGTGGTTTGGGCTTAAAAGAAACCTCTTAAGCACGCTCACCACGGATACGTCTGGCTAGCTGGATGTCCTTGGGCATGATGGTGACACGCTTGGCGTGGATGGCGCACAGGTTGGTGTCTTCAAACAGACCGACGAGGTAAGCCTCGCTAGCCTCCTGCAGGGCCATGACAGCGGAGCTCTGGAAGCGAAGGTCAGTCTTGAAGTCCTGGGCGATTTCTCTGACCAGGCGCTGGAATGGCAGCTTGCGAATGAGCAGCTCAGTGCTCTTCTGGTAACGACGGATTTCTCTCAGGGCGACGGTTCCAGGCCTGTAACGATGGGGCTTCTTAACACCGCCGGTGGCTGGTGCTGACTTTCTGGCGGCTTTGGTGGCCAGCTGTTTACGTGGGGCTTTGCCTCCAGTAGATTTTCGGGCGGTTTGTTTGGTACGAGCCATCTTTTTTTTTTTGAATGATCTTAACTGACTGTTAAGGAAATGCGGCAGCTCAGCGCTGCTGGCCCTTTTATAACCGTCCGCCAAACCCTTAGCGCAACGAAGCTCTCCCATTGGACGAGTACGAGTTTAACGACGCTGATTGGCCAGTAGCAGCCACACAACGTTGAGACAGCGTCGACATAGCAGATTATTTTTAGACACGGTATCCAGCCGAGCGATCTATTAATAGCAGACAGGGCCGATAACACAAAATATTCTTCGTTCAAATGAAATCCTTGGTTGTGCCGCTTGTCAATGGAATCCGGTGTGTTTGCTTCTGTCGTCTTCAATGAATTATGAATGTGTGTGTGAGTGATTAGAAAAGAACCCAACATAGACTGCCTGAAACAATTTAGATCTAGACCTAGTCTATAGACCTAGGTAGATATTCTGACCCGATTCGACCGCCCGATCGGCGGTATTTACACAGTGTGTAAATAAATGAGGGGGAAGGATTAATAAAAACATATTTGGTTTTAAAAAGAAGAAGATATAAAATAAAAAGGGTAGACTAGCGGTAGGTTAAAGAATAGAATTTTAAAATAACGACCACCCTTATTTGTTGTAGACAGGGGTTAAACGGAGCACATTTAAAGAAAAATAGATTCTATTTTCATTTGTATCTATGAACGAATACCCCTAAAATATGTCCAGTTACTACTATTAATATGACCGCCCCCTCCCTGTTCTGCTCGTGTAAACCAGTGTAAGTATTATACATCTATAATAATGATCTCATACTGCTAGTGATTGACATGTTGATACGTTATTAATAAAGTTTGAAACAAGTAGGGTAGGGTAGGGTAGGGTAGGAAAACTCGATTTTTGTTCATTGACACACAACGAAAGCTAATTGGGTAAACTTTGGTTGTCCTGAAAAGGACAGTAGTAGGCTAGGTGGACAGTGGGCAGCAGGGTGACACTGTTTAGCTCTTGCCACCGGGTGTCTTCTGTGACTTCTTGGGCAGAAGCACGGCCTGGATGTTGGGGAGGACACCACCCTGGGCGATGGTGACACCCGACAAAAGTTTGTTCAACTCTTCGTCGTTACGGATGGCCAGCTGGAGGTGACGAGGAATGATTCTTGTCTTCTTGTTGTCTCTGGCAGCGTTGCCGGCCAACTCGAGCACTTCAGCGGCCAAATACTCGAGGACGGCGGCTAGGTAGACTGGGGCACCAGCACCGACACGCTCAGCATAGTTTCCTTTCCTCAACAGACGATGAATACGTCCGACTGGGAATTGAAGGCCTGCCCTGGAGGAGCGAGACTTGGACTTTCCCTTGACTTTACCGCCTTTACCACGTCCGGACATTGTGAGTTGGTTAGGAGCGAGAAGAAATACAGCGACTAACAGCGATACGGCTGCAGGCGATGAATGAAGACTTAACGGCGAGATCGGCCCTTTTATACGAAACGGCGAGGAAATCCGTTCGTCACCAAGCGAGCGTTCTGATTGGCTGCGCAGCGGCTTGGCGTTCGTACTCGTACTCGTACTCTCCAAATTTCCTCGCCGTTTCATATAAAAGGGCGGCCGGCGGTCGGTTCGCCTCATTTCTGTTCAAGCCATTGAAAAGAAAACAACATGCCACCTAAAGTTTCTTCCAAGGGAGCCAAGAAGGCCGGTAAGGCTAAAGCCGTACGCACCGGTGACAAGAAAAAGAAGAGGAGGAGAAAGGAAAGCTACAGCATCTACATTTACAAAGTCTTGAAGCAGGTGCACCCTGACACTGGCATTTCCTCCAAGGCCATGTCCATCATGAACTCCTTCGTCAACGACATCTTTGAGCGCATTTCAGCTGAAGCCAGCCGTCTTGCCCACTACAACAAGCGCAGCACCATCACCTCCAGGGAGATCCAGACCGCTGTCCGTCTCCTCCTGCCCGGTGAGCTGGCCAAACACGCCGTCAGTGAAGGCACCAAGGCTGTCACCAAGTACACCACCAGCAAATAAACACAACAGCAAACAACCACCTGGCTTGCTTGTTGTGGCTCTACTACTCGGCCCTTTTCAGGGCCTCCACCCATTCCCAATTAGCTCGGTTTGGTTTACATTGAACGAGTTTTCCCTCCCTCCCTCATCCACCCACCCACTCTGTGTAGCTGCCATGTTACAGTTTTTTTTTTTTGTTTAGTCATTCTTTTCTTTAATAAGTAGAGATAGATATACATACATACATAGGCCTACATAGTAATATGCCTATCCCAACAACTGCACACACTATTCTCTTAACACATTTCATGCTAATTCTATCCTTTAAACTAGACATAAAAAGGCCACATACTTATTACTGGGTGGCTCCTTTTTTTTAAAAACACTATTTCATTCTGCATCTCACACAGGGCATCAGCACACCTCTATGCATATCATTTATTGTGTGTTGTTTGGCATAGATCCAAGGGATGAATGGGATTTAATAGTTTTAATTCAGATTATAAGGCTGGCTGTTGTAATAGGAATTATTAGCCAACACTTTGATTCTTATCACCAGTGCTAACTGCCATTTTCATTACAATACATCCATTCTGGTGGGTTGGTTTTTTTCTGTCTTCATTATATATGTTGAACATAACTGTGTGAGTGTGGCTTTTGGTGTTTTTATTATTTTTGTTTTTCTTTCATTAAAGCTACCATGTCAGATTGCTAAGGCATGCATCTGCCACCATTTGTTCACTGATATACTTTTTTCCTACTACCATCATATCATATGATTCTTTTGGTTTTGTCTTTTGCTAGGCCTGGCTTGAAAATGAGTTGGTTACACTTCTGCACAACATACATTCTCTTTAACAAGACAAAACAACAATTAAATACTCTGAACTTTTTTTTTTTATTATCATATATATACTTTTTTTTTTTTCAAAATACAGAAAATAAAAAATAACATGAGCTCAAGTACACAGCTTTCAAGAAGTTCATGGTTTTCTTTGCCAGCCTGCACAATGATTTCAGCACAGATTAAATTTAAACAATCAAAAGGAGGTTGATCTCTTACCGGCTGACGAGAAAGTTTGCGCAGAAGCATCATTTCTTAAGCCCCTGGTCAGTTGGAGTTGTAAAATGATGAGGTTTTCTTAACATTTGCCCTGGGGCATACATTTATGGTCCTGGTACTAGTTCTATACTGACAAGGATTCTTTCAAAGCAACTTGAGCCCAAAGGGAAGTATTTATATGCCTGCAACATAGCTGTGATTAATAAAGAATGAATTTCAATGCAAAAAATAATAATTTGAATCCCTGCAAGCTCCTTTCACATAAACCAGAGAGAAAAAAATGTATGCCAGTCTATAACATATACAATATAAATAAATTAGATTGAATATAAAGATTTTTTTTATTCCTCTCATTAGTTCAACCCTTCTCTTTTTATATAAACACCCAAGGCAGACGCTTGAGTAAATTAATATCCTTCCATATATTATAGAAGCATAAATAAATATGTGTAAAAAGTATTTCATATATGTATATATTTTTTTAAATATATATATATATATATATATATATATATTTTTATATATATATTTATTTATAATGTAAAAATATTGAATATATATACATAGACGAATATTGTATATATGTCTATATATACGTATGTATATATATGCATGTTTTGTGTATATATATATATATATATTTACATGTGTGTCTAAATGTATATTCATTGAATATATATTTGAATGTATATTCAAATATATATATTTGAGTGTAGACGAAAGACGCTCAAGTAAAATAATATCCTTCAGAATATTATAATTATAAGTTTTTTTCTTCTACCCCAGCAAACAGAAGGATATATATATACACACATATATATAATTTATATTTACAAATATATATTATATAAGAATTAATATATATATTCATAATACATATATATATATATATATATATATATATATATATATATATATATATATATATATATATATATATATATATATATGTATAAATAAATAAGTTATATATATAGATATATTCATATATAATGTATTTATTATGTAAATATATGTATATATCAGTGTGCGTATATAAAGGTATGTATATATGTTCAAATATATTTATTTGTTTGTTCGGATACATATATATCTGTTGTGTGTATTAAATTGCGCTCTTCTGTCAGTTTTTTCATTTGACGACAGTCGGTTAAGGTACTGGCCCCAGCCTAAAGATATTAGTAGAGTCTTCATAATGTGATGCCATGGGCTAGCAAAAAATAAATGAAGAAAAATCACATAGCAGGACAAATTGACATTTTACATGCTTTCAAACTTAAACTGAAATCAGAAAATGATGTGAAATTCATCTTGTGTATATAGAAAAATAAGCATTGTGCCAAAATCCTAATCATTGGTATTAAAAATGACATCAGCTTAATTTAAAAACTGGAAATTGTTTTGCCCTGCCGGATGAGATACCGGTAGCAGACACAGGGTTCCAGGCTGATGAAAGAAAGCGGTATACTTAAAGACAAAAGAATACCCTGTGTTAAAGCGGAACCAGCTAAGATTAAAGCTTAAAGTAAAGGCCTGCCCTGTCGCAGAATGTTAAAGTGGCCGGTGAAAGATCCCCGCGCCAGGCTAAAAGCAAGCTGTACACTTATTACTTAACGAGGGCTTCTTCAGGTCTTGTCTGTAGGACAATTCAGTCACAATAACAGGCAGACCAGGCCAGCCCTGGATATAAGCTAATTCATTTTATGCGCTGCTTCGACAGTCAATGAATATGGAGCTGCGGTCAGACTTTCAAACAAACCGCCTGAGTATTTAAAATGGGAAACAATATTTATTAATATTATCACCAACTAGATCTAGATTATATAGGCTACAAGGAAACCCAGAACCAGACTGGAAAGAAGTAAATTTACTCCCACTAATGATGACTTATCACTAATACTAATAATTAAAAAAAATGTTTAAAAAAATTAATTGCTCAAACCTAATAATCATTACAATCAAGCATCAAGTCTGATAGCCAACTATAATAGATTGACGACAGAAGCCTGTGGTTGTATATAACAGTCTTTATTATGTACAGACGCCATGTTGCAAAAGAGAGGACGGGAGGACCTAGGCTACTCATTCCTACAGAATCTAGAAATTCTAGATCTAGACTCTAGAGAAATACTGGCGTCCCAGGCCAACCTAACCTTTTAAGCAACATCCTTAATTAGCATTTAATTAACCATGGATCGCCTGCCTTTTTTTTTTCACCGTGAAATTATTATTGTAATTTTTGAAACAGTATTTTGAATAGATCTACCCTCCTGTTTATATTATTTTAGTTAAGCTAGAGCGTTAGATCTAGAATTCTAGATCGTCGCCTAGTTGCGTGTTTTAAAATGAAGCCAGAATATTAATAGACTGAAAATAAATGTGCCAGTTGTCGTGGGAAAAGGTTAAAAGAATAATTAATAAATGAAAAGCATTGAACTATTTCTCAAACATTAAATTAGTAGACTTGTAGGCGGCTAGATCTAGATCTATGTGATGAGTTGGATTAAAATTGAATGAATTCGTGCAGAATGTTTCGGAAGGAGTGAGTGAGCGGGAGACCCAAAAAAGTTAAAGTATCGCCTTTCCGATAGATCATTTCACATGAAAGCGATAGTTAAAGGACAGGTCGGATGCAGGGGGCACCTGGTTTTCTGATTTTAGTCAAGGAAAATGGGGAAAATGTATTTATTTTGTATTTTACAACGCGCGATGCTCGAAAATTAGTAGCTCAGGGAAGTCTACCGGTGGTTACCGCCTCAGGTTAAAAATAGCGACCAATGGCTGTAGAGGGAAAAAAAGGCACATAGTATTCGATATTAAAACAATGTTTCGCTTTTGTGGAGATTTAGGGCGTTTTTTATTATTGAAATAATATGAGGAAAGCAGTGAAATCATTATTGTAGCCAGAAAAGGACGAATAACTGCTGATTTCGTTTGAGTATATTTATAAGCCCCAATTTTCTCACACAGATGTCTACGGCCATACCACGTTGAAAATACCGGTTCTCGTCCGATCACCGCAGTCAAGCAACGTCGGGCGTGGTTAGTACTTAGATGGGTGACCGCTTGGGAACACCACGTGTTGTAGACTTTTTTTCATCTTTTGTCTTTTATTTTTTGCCCCACTGGACACCTATTCTTACCACCTGCACTCTTTCCTAAGTTCACCACATACCTGTGAACACTTTTGTAATATCGAAATATTTTTTGTTTGTTTCTTTTGTGCCTTCACGGTAGGCTACCTCGATCCTACCCACCCATGGAAACAAACCCCTTAAAAACCAACAAAGGAAAGATGACCACTCTGCCCAAATTAAATAAATAAACTAAGTAGGCTACAACCTAATAATTAGAAGTAACTCAGTAAGTTAAATAAGGGGTAGGTATGGAAAACATTCGTGTAGGGGTTACAACCACTCGAGCTAATTCGGAAACGTATGGGTGGCCCTAATAAGGGCCGGATGGGTAGAACAAATGGGTGGTCCTGGGTTGAGTTTAACCGCCGAAGCCGTACAGGGTGCGACCTTGACGTTTCAGAGCATAGACGACATCCATAGCAGTGACGGTCTTCCTCTTGGCGTGCTCAGTGTAGGTGACGGCATCACGGATGACATTTTCAAGGAACACCTTGAGGACACCTCTGGTTTCTTCGTAGATCAGACCAGAGATACGTTTGACACCACCTCTGCGAGCAAGACGACGGATGGCTGGCTTGGTGATACCTTGGATGTTATCACGCAACACCTTCCTGTGACGCTTGGCGCCTCCTTTGCCGAGTCCCTTACCACCTTTGCCTCGGCCAGACATATTGAATTTTTCTTCTTTGTTGATGAAGGAGTGTTCGAAAAACGCCGTCTGCAGAGAAACTCGCTCCTTATATACGGTCCTGGGCTCGAGTTCGTTCAATATGGCGGACACCGCCCAACCAAAAGCGGTCGGCGAATGAGCCAGCCAATGAAAAAGCAGCTTGCCGTGTCGACTGGAATGTTGCTGGCTTGTCGGCTAACGGTGTCGTTTTCAAAGTCATTTTTTCACCTATTCTGCTATGCGACCCTTGGATAAAAAATAAAGAGTTTCATTGCCCACACGTGTAGGCATAGAAAAGATCCACGTTTGTCATGTTAAAATATGATATTAGACGTTATTTTCACCGTTTTGTGCGAATAAAACTGAAATATTTCCCTACACCTAATTATGCGAGTACGAGCGAGCTCATTATGCGAGTACGAGAGAATCTCGAACGCTGATTGGTCGAGTACGAACGAAATAATATTCTCGTACTCCGCTCCGTACTCGCAGTGGTTTGTTTACATCGTGAAACGAATAGGTTAGTTAGGCTTCTAATAATTAAATAATCTATGGCGTGTAGTCGTTAAGAATAATTTCTGCTCTCCGATTAAGATCTAGATATCTAGCTCTAACCCTAAAGGGTTTTTCTTTTTTTTTTTTTATATATATATTTTAAAAAGCAATGGATAGGGTGGTGGGTGGGTGAAAGAAAAATATAAAATTTATTCTCTCCTTTCTTCACATTTGAGATAAATAAAACAATATCAACAGCATGCATACACGAATTCAAATAGCAATGTGATGTGTGAGTTGAATTAAAGAGATAAATGAATAGAACCTATTTCCCGCATCCCCCAGAATAATACTAATAGATGTAGTAGTAGTAGTAGTAGTAGAGTGGCAGACATGGGCAGGGGGTGTAGTGGGTGGGTGGGTGGAAACTCGTGAGGTGGGGGACCTTCACTGCTAATCTGAACGTTGTCAGGTGGTCCTAAAAAGGACCTTGGTTGAGGACAGGGGGTGGTGGTTTGGGCTTAAAAGAAACCTCTTAAGCACGCTCACCACGGATACGTCTGGCTAGCTGGATGTCCTTGGGCATGATGGTGACACGCTTGGCGTGGATGGCGCACAGGTTGGTGTCTTCAAACAGACCGACGAGGTAAGCCTCGCTAGCCTCCTGCAGGGCCATGACAGCGGAGCTCTGGAAGCGAAGGTCAGTCTTGAAGTCCTGGGCGATTTCTCTGACCAGGCGCTGGAATGGCAGCTTGCGAATGAGCAGCTCAGTGCTCTTCTGGTAACGACGGATTTCTCTCAGGGCGACGGTTCCAGGCCTGTAACGATGGGGCTTCTTAACACCGCCGGTGGCTGGTGCTGACTTTCTGGCGGCTTTGGTGGCCAGCTGTTTACGTGGGGCTTTGCCTCCAGTAGATTTTCGGGCGGTTTGTTTGGTACGAGCCATCTTTTTTTTTTTGAATGATCTTAACTGACTGTTAAGGAAATGCGGCAGCTCAGCGCTGCTGGCCCTTTTATAACCGTCCGCCAAACCCTTAGCGCAACGAAGCTCTCCCATTGGACGAGTACGAGTTTAACGACGCTGATTGGCCAGTAGCAGCCACACAACGTTGAGACAGCGTCGACATAGCAGATTATTTTTAGACACGGTATCCAGCCGAGCGATCTATTAATAGCAGACAGGGCCGATAACACAAAATATTCTTCGTTCAAATGAAATCCTTGGTTGTGCCGCTTGTCAATGGAATCCGGTGTGTTTGCTTCTGTCGTCTTCAATGAATTATGAATGTGTGTGTGAGTGATTAGAAAAGAACCCAACATAGACTGCCTGAAACAATTTAGATCTAGACCTAGTCTATAGACCTAGGTAGATATTCTGACCCGATTCGACCGCCCGATCGGCGGTATTTACACAGTGTGTAAATAAATGAGGGGGAAGGATTAATAAAAACATATTTGGTTTTAAAAAGAAGAAGATATAAAATAAAAAGGGTAGACTAGCGGTAGGTTAAAGAATAGAATTTTAAAATAACGACCACCCTTATTTGTTGTAGACAGGGGTTAAACGGAGCACATTTAAAGAAAAATAGATTCTATTTTCATTTGTATCTATGAACGAATACCCCTAAAATATGTCCAGTTACTACTATTAATATGACCGCCCCCTCCCTGTTCTGCTCGTGTAAACCAGTGTAAGTATTATACATCTATAATAATGATCTCATACTGCTAGTGATTGACATGTTGATACGTTATTAATAAAGTTTGAAACAAGTAGGGTAGGGTAGGGTAGGGTAGGAAAACTCGATTTTTGTTCATTGACACACAACGAAAGCTAATTGGGTAAACTTTGGTTGTCCTGAAAAGGACAGTAGTAGGCTAGGTGGACAGTGGGCAGCAGGGTGACACTGTTTAGCTCTTGCCACCGGGTGTCTTCTGTGACTTCTTGGGCAGAAGCACGGCCTGGATGTTGGGGAGGACACCACCCTGGGCGATGGTGACACCCGACAAAAGTTTGTTCAACTCTTCGTCGTTACGGATGGCCAGCTGGAGGTGACGAGGAATGATTCTTGTCTTCTTGTTGTCTCTGGCAGCGTTGCCGGCCAACTCGAGCACTTCAGCGGCCAAATACTCGAGGACGGCGGCTAGGTAGACTGGGGCACCAGCACCGACACGCTCAGCATAGTTTCCTTTCCTCAACAGACGATGAATACGTCCGACTGGGAATTGAAGGCCTGCCCTGGAGGAGCGAGACTTGGACTTTCCCTTGACTTTACCGCCTTTACCACGTCCGGACATTGTGAGTTGGTTAGGAGCGAGAAGAAATACAGCGACTAACAGCGATACGGCTGCAGGCGATGAATGAAGACTTAACGGCGAGATCGGCCCTTTTATACGAAACGGCGAGGAAATCCGTTCGTCACCAAGCGAGCGTTCTGATTGGCTGCGCAGCGGCTTGGCGTTCGTACTCGTACTCGTACTCTCCAAATTTCCTCGCCGTTTCATATAAAAGGGCGGCCGGCGGTCGGTTCGCCTCATTTCTGTTCAAGCCATTGAAAAGAAAACAACATGCCACCTAAAGTTTCTTCCAAGGGAGCCAAGAAGGCCGGTAAGGCTAAAGCCGTACGCACCGGTGACAAGAAAAAGAAGAGGAGGAGAAAGGAAAGCTACAGCATCTACATTTACAAAGTCTTGAAGCAGGTGCACCCTGACACTGGCATTTCCTCCAAGGCCATGTCCATCATGAACTCCTTCGTCAACGACATCTTTGAGCGCATTTCAGCTGAAGCCAGCCGTCTTGCCCACTACAACAAGCGCAGCACCATCACCTCCAGGGAGATCCAGACCGCTGTCCGTCTCCTCCTGCCCGGTGAGCTGGCCAAACACGCCGTCAGTGAAGGCACCAAGGCTGTCACCAAGTACACCACCAGCAAATAAACACAACAGCAAACAACCACCTGGCTTGCTTGTTGTGGCTCTACTACTCGGCCCTTTTCAGGGCCTCCACCCATTCCCAATTAGCTCGGTTTGGTTTACATTGAACGAGTTTTCCCTCCCTCCCTCATCCACCCACCCACTCTGTGTAGCTGCCATGTTACAGTTTTTTTTTTTTGTTTAGTCATTCTTTTCTTTAATAAGTAGAGATAGATATACATACATACATAGGCCTACATAGTAATATGCCTATCCCAACAACTGCACACACTATTCTCTTAACACATTTCATGCTAATTCTATCCTTTAAACTAGACATAAAAAGGCCACATACTTATTACTGGGTGGCTCCTTTTTTTTAAAAACACTATTTCATTCTGCATCTCACACAGGGCATCAGCACACCTCTATGCATATCATTTATTGTGTGTTGTTTGGCATAGATCCAAGGGATGAATGGGATTTAATAGTTTTAATTCAGATTATAAGGCTGGCTGTTGTAATAGGAATTATTAGCCAACACTTTGATTCTTATCACCAGTGCTAACTGCCATTTTCATTACAATACATCCATTCTGGTGGGTTGGTTTTTTTCTGTCTTCATTATATATGTTGAACATAACTGTGTGAGTGTGGCTTTTGGTGTTTTTATTATTTTTGTTTTTCTTTCATTAAAGCTACCATGTCAGATTGCTAAGGCATGCATCTGCCACCATTTGTTCACTGATATACTTTTTTCCTACTACCATCATATCATATGATTCTTTTGGTTTTGTCTTTTGCTAGGCCTGGCTTGAAAATGAGTTGGTTACACTTCTGCACAACATACATTCTCTTTAACAAGACAAAACAACAATTAAATACTCTGAACTTTTTTTTTTTATTATCATATATATACTTTTTTTTTTTTCAAAATACAGAAAATAAAAAATAACATGAGCTCAAGTACACAGCTTTCAAGAAGTTCATGGTTTTCTTTGCCAGCCTGCACAATGATTTCAGCACAGATTAAATTTAAACAATCAAAAGGAGGTTGATCTCTTACCGGCTGACGAGAAAGTTTGCGCAGAAGCATCATTTCTTAAGCCCCTGGTCAGTTGGAGTTGTAAAATGATGAGGTTTTCTTAACATTTGCCCTGGGGCATACATTTATGGTCCTGGTACTAGTTCTATACTGACAAGGATTCTTTCAAAGCAACTTGAGCCCAAAGGGAAGTATTTATATGCCTGCAACATAGCTGTGATTAATAAAGAATGAATTTCAATGCAAAAAATAATAATTTGAATCCCTGCAAGCTCCTTTCACATAAACCAGAGAGAAAAAAATGTATGCCAGTCTATAACATATACAATATAAATAAATTAGATTGAATATAAAGATTTTTTTTATTCCTCTCATTAGTTCAACCCTTCTCTTTTTATATAAACACCCAAGGCAGACGCTTGAGTAAATTAATATCCTTCCATATATTATAGAAGCATAAATAAATATGTGTAAAAAGTATTTCATATATGTATATATTTTTTTAAATATATATATATATATATATATATATATATTTTTATATATATATTTATTTATAATGTAAAAATATTGAATATATATACATAGACGAATATTGTATATATGTCTATATATACGTATGTATATATATGCATGTTTTGTGTATATATATATATATATATTTACATGTGTGTCTAAATGTATATTCATTGAATATATATTTGAATGTATATTCAAATATATATATTTGAGTGTAGACGAAAGACGCTCAAGTAAAATAATATCCTTCAGAATATTATAATTATAAGTTTTTTTCTTCTACCCCAGCAAACAGAAGGATATATATATACACACATATATATAATTTATATTTACAAATATATATTATATAAGAATTAATATATATATTCATAATACATATATATATATATATATATATATATATATATATATATATATATATATAAGTATATATATATATATATATATGTATAAATAAATAAGTTATATATATAGATATATTCATATATAATGTATTTATTATGTAAATATATGTATATATCAGTGTGCGTATATAAAGGTATGTATATATGTTCAAATATATTTATTTGTTTGTTCGGATACATATATATCTGTTGTGTGTATTAAATTGCGCTCTTCTGTCAGTTTTTTCATTTGACGACAGTCGGTTAAGGTACTGGCCCCAGCCTAAAGATATTAGTAGAGTCTTCATAATGTGATGCCATGGGCTAGCAAAAAATAAATGAAGAAAAATCACATAGCAGGACAAATTGACATTTTACATGCTTTCAAACTTAAACTGAAATCAGAAAATGATGTGAAATTCATCTTGTGTATATAGAAAAATAAGCATTGTGCCAAAATCCTAATCATTGGTATTAAAAATGACATCAGCTTAATTTAAAAACTGGAAATTGTTTTGCCCTGCCGGATGAGATACCGGTAGCAGACACAGGGTTCCAGGCTGATGAAAGAAAGCGGTATACTTAAAGACAAAAGAATACCCTGTGTTAAAGCGGAACCAGCTAAGATTAAAGCTTAAAGTAAAGGCCTGCCCTGTCGCAGAATGTTAAAGTGGCCGGTGAAAGATCCCCGCGCCAGGCTAAAAGCAAGCTGTACACTTATTACTTAACGAGGGCTTCTTCAGGTCTTGTCTGTAGGACAATTCAGTCACAATAACAGGCAGACCAGGCCAGCCCTGGATATAAGCTAATTCATTTTATGCGCTGCTTCGACAGTCAATGAATATGGAGCTGCGGTCAGACTTTCAAACAAACCGCCTGAGTATTTAAAATGGGAAACAATATTTATTAATATTATCACCAACTAGATCTAGATTATATAGGCTACAAGGAAACCCAGAACCAGACTGGAAAGAAGTAAATTTACTCCCACTAATGATGACTTATCACTAATACTAATAATTAAAAAAAATGTTTAAAAAAATTAATTGCTCAAACCTAATAATCATTACAATCAAGCATCAAGTCTGATAGCCAACATTGGACCTAAAATCTAGATCTATTAGTTTTTACTGA
>NW_026733846.1:0-22964 GCF_028476545.2 Physella acuta | reverse complement strand
GCCTACATTTTCAAAACGTATTTCGATTCTTTTCAATTTTAGCCCAAAATATTGTGAATTTATAGGCCTATTAACTTATTACAAACGTAACTATATAGAACATTTCCTTATTTAGCGTATTATAGCTACTCAACCCCTCGCCGAAAGCGGTAGGCCTATAAATAGCATATAAATATAATACTAGCAAATCTATATATAATTTAAATTAACCCTCTCCCCTTTCTAGTGTCCACCCACTTATAAACGCAGAGGCGTAGCGACCCCTCCTGGCGCCCGGGGACAAAATTTCAATTTGGCGCCCCCCCCCCCCCACTCCCCCCTTATATTTTTTATTTTTTGTAATTAAAAATAATTGCTAAAATTGGCGCCCTTAGGGTCGGCGCCCGGGGACATATGTACCCCCCCCCCCCGTCGCTACGCCTCTGTACAGGCGAGCTTCTATAAGATATCACTGTCTTCCAAACAACTAAAAAATAAATATCCGTGTAGCTTTAGAAGACAGTGCCAGATAAATATTCCAGCTTCTCGCATGTATTTCATTATGTGACAGAAACAAAGCCGAGGAGAGGTACAGAATTCTGCATGAACAAGTACAAAATGCTCCTTAGTCTTATGGTCAAACGTAAACAGTTTCTTTCAGATATATTTCTTCCAGGGGGGCGGGAGTGGTGGCCAACGACAACTTCCTCTTCTTAGGCCTGTAAGAAACACTGGAGATTATGTAGGCCAAAAACAGGCGGTGGTTGACTTTGTTTACTAAGTGTTAATTAGTTATTAGCTCAATCATATCACATGACATTTCACTAATTGTAACGTAGTTTTAAGCAGTTTGTTATACAACCATACGTGTACACAATACAGATGAAGTACTTAGGACCTGCGGTCAAAGCGCCACAGTGGACAAACCGCCGTTGATCAACGCACCTGTGATCAACCCCCAACATGATGAGCAGAGTTTCGGGGGGGGGGGGGGGTTAGTCGTGTCCCCCCTAAGAAAGTCTACCGCACCCACCCCCCCCTTTAAAGGAAATGGAATTTATATGGAAAATATATACTTTTAACAGTGTAAAAGTAAAGTAACGTTACCCTTTCAAACCTGACGGTTGTATGGGGCAAGTGAAGTAGAGTTCATTTTGTTTCTGTGACCTCGGCATATGAAGTGATAGTGTGGTCAGCACTATGCCCAGCCGCCTTTACTTTCCCCTAACGTGAGTTAGGTACCCATCAGAGTTGGGTGGACCTCAGGGACGGTCTACTGACTTTGACCTGGATTTGAATTGAGACTTCCGGGTTAGCAGTCCAGCTCTCTACCGCTAGACCATTCCGTCCCATTTTAACAGGTGTCCGCACCCCGGAAAGTTTAGTCCCACCCCCCCCCCCCCCCGAAAATTACTAGTGCCCCCCCCCCCCCCCCAGCTCACCCGGAGAAAAAAAGTCTGGAAGAAACACTGATGATGAGCTAACCACAAATGGACAAAACACCTGCGGTCTTAGCTCAGCTGTATATAAACCGCCCTCGATCAAAGCACCTTTCGTCAAAGAACATTGATCTATTTTGTACATGGGTGGGGAGGGGGTGAGAGAGAGGAGGGAATGAGGTCTGTTATTTGCTCTTAGAGGTAAGCATTACATTACATTGACCTGTATTCTTTCAGCTCATTATCTTCAGCTCATTATATTCAGCTCATTATTTTTCAGTCAATATTCTTTCTCACGTCGCTGAACATTAATGTCTACAGGCAATCAATAATCAATATAGGCGATAGATAAGGATTACCGTGTTTCAAGGTTATTATCGATTAATAACTCTATTAACACAATTCAGGGGAGGTAACACACTGATATTCAGGGGATTGAGTTATAGTTTGATATACTATAGTTATACTTAGCCAAGTCGTAAAATAATAATAATCATAAGCTACTGAAATATTTTTAAATATTGTTTTGTTACAACGAGGGCGGTTGTACGATTTGGCTGTACTGGGGGGGGGGGGGGAAGCTTAATTTTTGCTCACTCCGGGAGTACCGGATTCATTCACCAGGGGCAGTGTTTCTTCCAGACTTTTTTCTGCGGGGGGGGGGGGGGGGGGGGGCACTTGAAATTTTCGGGGGGGGGGGGGGGGGTAAGTAGACTTTCTTGGTTGGGGGGGGGGGGGCGGACACTATTAAAAGTATATATTTTCTATATCATTTTCATTTCGTTCGGGGGGGGGGGGACTGAGCCCCCCCCACCCCCGAAGAGATGCCTAGAAGAAACTCTGCCCAGGGGAGATGACGATCGCAAGCTAGTGACAGCAACCCATCTAGGAGAGACAACTCCAAATCAAACAACTGCTTCATTGTACATTGTTCTCAAGTGAACAAAGGGTCTGGAATCAAACAGAAGAAAAGCAGGCTGAAGTGAACGGCCTACATGGCGCATAACATGTTGACTCGTAGTAGGACTACTTAGTGGCGTAGCGAGGTCGGGTGTCACCCGGTGCGAAATGTAATGGTGTTCCCCCCCCCCCCTAGAGACGTAGCGACCCTTCCCAGCGCCCGGGGACAAATTTTTAATTTCCGATTTGCACCCCCCCACCCCTCAAACTTTCGATTTGCACCCCCCCTCAAACTTTCGATTTGCACCCCCATCAAATTTTCGATGTGCACCCCCCACCACCCTTGTCGGGATTTGTCAAATTTGCTCTTAAAAGACTTTTTAACACTCGAATTAATCACTTAATTATCATGGAATTATCATTTTTCTCTATATATTTTGCTATTTTTTTTGCCTTGGTGTCACCCCCCTAAATGGTGTCACCCGGTGCGGTCCCCCCCCCTCCCCGCTACGCCACTGGGACTACTTAATTGTGTTTGAAGAAATCGCATCAAGTATATCTATCTATATATATAATTCTCTCCTGGGAGCCGTTAGAAAACAAGCTGCAAGCGCCTCCTTGCAGTCCCCTCTCTTTCTCTCTATCACTATCACTACCACCCCCACCCCACTCCCACATTGTCTGGTGAGCTGTGGTCACGCTGTTTACATTTTACAATCATAGAGACGGGTTTGGTGACGGCTATTAGGGGCAGATAATTTAGTTTGAAACGATTTTAAACTTAGAGGAGGTAACTAAGAGGAGGCTGCTTTCACGTGGGGGGGGGGGGGTGGTTAGTGTTTTTAAGCAAATATTTTCAGTGGCAGCATTGGTACTGTCGAATTCACAAATTATAAATTACTGAAAAGTAGAAAAAAAAACAACTAAATAGCGGCGTATGATACGCAGCGGGTCGGCTCGTTATTATAAGTTAACTACAGAAGAACGGAGAAGAGGAAAAGAAGACGGTATTGCTGTTTATTTAAGTGCCTTGATACATTAAACGTTAATATGTGATGACAGTTGGTTCATGGTTTTTTTTTATTGATTGGATGTTACCAGAAATTCTGTTTAAAATAACTTTTAATATTTGCAAACACAAAACACACTTTTAAGTAAACCAGTTTTAAGTATTAAAGATCGAGTATTGATATTCGTGTTTTGTGTAGTTTTATGGTGCTCATAGAAAAAAAACCGGCTGGTATAAATCAGTTTCTTTCAGGCATTTTTTTTTGCAGGGACGGGGGGTACACTTGAAATCTTCGGGAGGTATTGCACTTAAATTTGTGGGGGGGGGGGGAGGAAGAGGGGAGGCGGACACGAATGAATGCATTTTCTACATGTTTTAATATTTCAATTAGGGGGGGGGGGGTAAGTTAAGGCGGACAATTTAATGAATACGATTCTTTATTTTTTTTTCTATTTCGATTGGTGGGAGGGGGGGGGGGGGGGTCCAAACAGATGCCCGAAAGAAACTTTGGCATACATCCGGATGTTGCGAAATGTGCCGATGTCTGCTACTGTTGACACGAGGGTAAGGGTTTCCTGACCACGGTGCCAGTTGGTTATTGGAAGTAACGCTTCCACCTAAAGCGTCTTCAATGACATACATATGCAGACACAAGCTTGAACGGATGAAAGCTGTTCTCAAACCATGAGTAGTTATATGACGTTTGAGATTCTTCTTCTTCGTTCTTAATTTTTAGTGTTTGGAGGGATCGAGCTTTATCTGCCAGAGGGTTTGAACTCGAGACTTTTTTCGAATTTATCAACCATGAGCTTTTGCTCACAATTAAGGATTACGTGTCAACTGGTTATGCGCCATTGAGGCCATTGACTCCGATTTCAGCCTGCTTTTCTTTATGGATTTGCTTCCATAGCCTTTGACCAACCAAGAACAAACTACAAGGCAGCAGTTGTTTGATTTTGGAGTTGTCTCTCCTAGAAGAGTGGCTGTCCCCAGCTAACGAGCCTCATCTGCCCGAGTTTGAGATTCGATTAGACAGAATTCAGCAAAGCTTATACTTATACGACGACCAATAAAGCAATCACGATTTTTAGCGCAATTTCCATAATGACAATTTTGATTATTATTTCGTTATTTCTGGATGGATGGATGGATGTGTGTCCGCAGCTTTAAGTCTTATCTCCTCCTCAACGAAGCAATATCGAGGACTAGTTCCAAAAGCAAATTTGTTAAGCAAGTTCCGAGGATGATTGTGGGCCAAGAAATTCCCGGAATTCCTTCCTGGATTTCTCGGAAAAGCAAAAAAAACCTCGAAAAAAAAAATGCAGTTTTTGGTCCATATCTCGGCAACCAGACCACTTAGCGACTTGAAACATTTACCAATCGATTCCTGCCATAATTTAGAACATTATTGCTGAAGAAAGTTTTCAAAAATATCCTTTCGTTCGGTCACAAAAAAATTAATTAAGGAAATTGCGCTTAAATTGTCACAAGACTTTTTATTAACTTGTTTAGAAGATTGCTTTTACCCTACACGTCACAAAAAAAACCCAAGTTGATCCACCCACCCGCACAACTATATTATAACCCCACCTTAAATTATATCCAAACTGTGAATTAAAACATCACCACATCCAAGTAAATTATCGCCACCAACGTCACATAGGGCTACAACTACAACGTCATTTATGGACGAACCATATCTTTTAACTTTCATTCAAGAATAAATTTAAAATTAAATCCTTCCTTGGGAATAAGAAAATGCTGTTACCTTACAATACCCATGATAAACTTTGCTTGAAACCTGTCCTTAAGCTATGCACATCATCCAAGCAAGCACCTAAATGATGCACCTAATGAACGCAATAACCTTCTGCATCTTTCTACAGTTTTGTGACCTTTAGACTTTGGAGAAACGTATCTACAGCTTAAGGTAAAGGTTAGTATCAGGTACAAAGCAATCTATATTTAGACTGACTATTTACTGCCCAATTTTATGTTGACACATTGTTGACATAGTAAAAAAAGGAAAGGTTGTTGATATTTAAACATCTGTCATTGTATGTGAATTCCCGTATACTTTGACTTCTACTTAACTAGTGACAAGTGACTAGATCTAGACTAATCTACATCTATCTGTATATCTATAGCTATACTCCATACCAATGTTAACCCGGCCTTAGCACTAGTACTAGCCACAGTTTCTTCCAGGCTCAGCCCCCCCCCCCCTCTGAAGAAAGTCTATCCCCCACCCCGAACGAAATGGAATTTATATAGAAAATACATACTTCTACCAATGTCCGCCCCACCCCTTCCCCGGAAAATGTAGTCCGCCCCCCCCCCCTTCGAAAAAATCAAGTGCCGCCCCCCCCCCCTTCCGGAGAAAAAAGTCTGAAAAAAAAACACTGGTACTAGCCTCGGTGAGGTTCAGTCATAACCCATTTTCTAATGGACCCCAGTCTCGAAGGATCCTTTGAATATAAGAAAAATCGAATACGGTGGTATTAAAATAAATGTTGGTATAAAAACTTGATTGCGTGGTTTTGTTGGACTTCTACTGATGATTGGAAGTATTTGAATTTTTAGTGTATGGCGTATGGGATCGTACATAAATGACGCCACACTCGTAGGGGAGGGGGTAGGCTCCGCAATAATGTGACGATGTGTGACGGGGAGGGGGTTACATATAGTGTGACGTCACACATTTTCATTTAAAAAAAGTTAGGATAGAATCTGTTATTTCGCGTTTTATAAAACTGTTTTAATAAATTGTAATATAAATGTATTTAAATAACCAATGTTATACGAGATATTTTAGAAAAAAAAATCGATATTCAAAAACATTCACTAGTATTTTTGAGTGGCGTTGTAGGTTCTGACATCATTAGAGGGAGGGGGGAGGTGTCTGGCTTTTTGTGATGATGTATGACTGAGGGGGGGGGGCTAAAATAGTCAAAAAAGCGTGACGTCATAATAGGTTTTTGTTGACATTTTTATAACTAATGTATTTTGTTTGAAACACATAGGGACGAGTCACAAGGCGGGGGGGGGGGGGGGGGGGAGAGGGGTGCGGGTTGCACCGGGTGATGATACTATTTAAGGTGTAACACCAAATCGAAAAATCGTAAATTTTACCAGCACAACTGTTTTATACAGCTAAAATAATAAAATGATAGGCGAGAGGGGTGACACCAAACCGAACATGCTAAATCGTTGAGAGGATGGGGGATTGACACCATCATTAAACGGACCTGGTGACACCCGACCTAGTGACGCCAATGCCCCTTGGCATTTGTAATACCACTAGCCTCTACCCTCGTAATGAACGGAATCTAGTTGATAAACACCTTATGTGTAGTTAGATCATACATTGTTTCTTATCATGTAGCGGGATGAATTCTTTGCGAGGTGGGTGGTAGTGTTAAGCTGTTGCTATATCATGTTTGGAAAATAATTGAACATGTGTTTATGAGCATGAGATTCCAACCCCCTCCTCTACTCCCCGCATACCTCAGACATTCAGCAACTTGTAGATCACCACGACCCAACATGCCGACGCCCATATCAATTTTGTAGCTAGGTCACTGTGTCACTGTGTTATCTTTTTTCCATGTTGATATAGACATAACACAAGGATAAGTCGGTGGAGAAAATGGAGAAACTTAGCCTCGATGGACGTGTTGCTATTATAACTGGTAAGTGATTTCATGTTTATGATTGGTGTGTGGTAATTGTTGACCAAATGGAAGAAGGCTAGGTGTGTGGTCAATAGTTGACTAGATGAGTGGCTAGATGTGTGGTCAATAGTTGACCAGATAGATGAGTGGCTAGGTGTGTGGTCAATAGTAGATGAGTGGCTAGGTGTGTGGTCAATAGTTGACCAGATGAGTGGCTAGGTGTGTGGTCAATAGTTGACTAGATGAATGGCTAGGTGTGTTGTCAATAGTTGACTAGATAGATGAGTGGCTAGGTGTGTGGTCAATTGTTGACTAGATGAGTGGCTAGGTGTGTGGTCAATAGTTGACTAGATGAATGGCTAGGTGTGTTGTCAATAGTTGACTAGATAGATGAGTGGCTAGGTGTGTGGTCAATTGTTGACTAGATGAGTGGCTAGGTGTGTGGTCAATAGTTGACCAGATGAGTGGCTAGGTGTGTGGTCAATAGTTGACCAGATAGATGAGTGGCTAGGTGTGTTGTCAATAGTTGACTAGATGAGTTGCTATGTGTGTGGTCAATAGTTGACCAGATAGATGAGTGGCTAGGTGTGTTGTCAATAGTTGACCAGATAGATGAGTGGCTAGGTGTGTGGTCAATAGTTGACTAGATGAGTGGCTAGGTGTGTGGTCAATAGTTGACCAGATGAGTGGCTAGGTGTGTGGTCAATAGTTGACCAGATAGATGAGTGGCTAGGTGTGTTGTCAATAGTTGACTAGATGAGTTGCTATGTGTGTGGTCAATAGTTGACCAGATAGATGAGTGGCTAGGTGTGTTGTCAATAGTTGACCAGATAGATGAGTGGCTAGGTGTGTGGTCAATAGTTGACTAGATGAGTGGCTAGGTGTGTGGTCAATAGTTGACCAGATGAGTGGCTAGGTGTGTGGTCAATAGTTGACCAGATAGATGAGTTGCTAGGTGTGTGGTCAATAGTTGACCAGATAGATGAGTTGCTAGGTGTGTGGTCAATAGTTGACCAGATGAGTGGCTAGGTGTGTGGTCAATAGTTGACCAGATGGATGAGTGGCTAGGTGTGTGGTCAATAGTTGACCAGATGAGTGGCTAGGTGTGTGGTCAATAGTTGACCAGATAGATGAGTGGCTAGGTGTGTGGTCAATAGTTGACCAGATGAGTGGCTAGGTGTGTGGTCAATAGTTGACCAGATGAGTGGCTAGGTGTGTGGTCAATAGTTGACCAGATAGATGAGTGGCTAGGTGTGTGGTCAATAGTTGACCAGATGAGTGGCTAGGTGTGTGGTCAATAGTTGACCAGATAGATGAGTGGCTAGGTGTGTGGTCAATAGTTGACCAGATAGATGAGTTGCTAGGTGTGTGGTCAAAAGTTGACTAGATAGATGAGTGGCTAGGTGTGTGGTCAATAGTTGACCAGATAGATGAGTTGCTAGGTGTGTGGTCAATAGTTGACCAGATAGATGAGTTGCTAGGTGTGTGGTCAATAGTTGACCAGATAGATGAGTGGCTAGGTATGTGGTCAATAGTTGACCAGATGAGTTGCTAGGTGTGTGGTCAATAGTTGACCAGATGAGTTGCTATGTGTGTGGTCAATAGTTGACCAGATAGATGAGTGGCTAGGTGTGTGGTCAATAGTTGACTAGATGGGTGGCTAGGTGTATGGTCAATAATTGACAAAGTGTATAGTAGCTGCAAGTGTGGTACGCTGTTGTCTAGATGAATAAGAGGCTAGATGTGTGATAAGATGCAGATTTTTAATTACATTAGTCAGCCAATTTTGGAGCCCACTAATGCACCCCTCATATACCCCCCCCCTCATTCCTAACGCACTGCAGGGTAAGTTACCCAGTCTCTAGTTCCACCACAGGGTAACCCTAGTTAAATCGACACATGAAACCTAACTAGAAGAAGATTCAATTCAGGTGCTTAAGATATCTTTTAAAATGTTACATTTGTGCATAATTATGCTCTTTTATAAATATAATTAAGAACGTAGATCTAGTAATATATAATCCCTCTAAGCGCAACCGCGCAGTAGTTTTGAACCTACTGCGCAGTCATTTTGTAAAACACACATATCATTGTATACACATTTGAGAATAACTCGCACACAAAATACACGTTGACCACTATCATCTTTCCCTTAGAGGGAACGTTGCATGTAATGCATTGGTTGATTTTAAAGCTAATAATATTAAGACATTTTGACAGGTAGCAGTTCTGGTATAGGGGAAGAAACTGCGTTATTGTTCGCCAAGCGTGGTGCAAGAATTACCCTCCATGGACGGGACGAGAAAAAATTAGCCGCCGTTGAACAGAAAATCAACAACCCGGAGAAGGTGATTATTAAGTTAATTAATTAAAGTGAATAAAAACACTCCGCACTAAAAAAAAATTGTTCTGCAAATAAAATAGAATTGTAAAACGTCTACTAAAAATAGAAATTCACTTCATGACAAATATCGAACACTTGTATTGTTTTTGGAATATCCAGAACTAGTTGGTTTTGATTAGTGCGTTTGCTGGATTAAAAACTCAAAACAGATGTATTGGGCAGAGTGGGCTTAAACTAGCTTTCAAGTTAAAGTGGGGATAATGCTATTTATCCTTGTATAAGGCTTTTAGAACACCGCGCACAAAGAATACACTTTGCACACTAGCTTTTTTTTACCACTTAGAGTGAACTAAGCGTACAATAACATTTGTATAACTACGGATAGAGATTTTCTCAACAATAGTTGTTATGAAAACTTTCGAAAACATTTAGTTGTAAATAATTTTTATTTTACTTGCTCCTCATTGGTTAGTCACATCTACAGATTAAGGTAGAACCGCATATAAACAGTAAACTCTAAAATGAAAGCTTGTCTTGAGAAAAACCTTAAGCTGCGTTTTAGGCCTAACCTAATCTTAACACGTGAATAAAAGTGGCGTCTTTGGTAATTAGTGATTAGTGATTAGATAATAAAGCCTATTAGTATGTGACATATTTTTTTGTTAGTATAATAATAGGTATTTGAGTAAATCACTTTATGTAGTTGTGTAGTTTCTCCACATACCCTGATAGTTGTGTGGTTTCTCTACAGACCCTGATAGTTGTGTGGTTTCTCCACAGACCCTGATAGTTGTGTGGTTTCTCTACAGACCCTGATAGTTGTGTGGTTTCTCCACAGACCCTGATAGTTGTGTGGTTTCTCTACAGACCCTGATAGTTGTGTGGTTTCTCCACAGACCCTGATAGTTGTGTGGTTTCTCCACAGACCCTGATAGTTGTGTGGTTTCTCCACAGACCCTGATAGTTGTGTGGTTTCTCTACAGACCCTGATAGTTGTGTGGTTTCTCCACAGACCCTGATAGTTGTGTGGTTTCTCCACAGACCCTGATAGTTGTGTGGTTTCTCCACAGACCCTGATAGTTGTGTGGTTTCTCCACAGACCGTGCTAGTTGTGTGGTTTCTTGTAGTTGTGTGGTTTCTCCACAAACCCTGATTGTCGTGTGGTTTCTCCACAGACCCTAATAGTTGTGTGGTTTCTCCACAGACCCTGATAGTTGTGTGGTTTCTCCACAGACCCTGATAGTTGTGTGGTTTCTCCACAGACCCTAATAGTTGTGTGGTTTCTCCACAGACCCTGATACTTGTGTGGTTTCTCCACAGACCCTGATAGTTGTGTGGTTTCTCCACAGACCCTGATAGTTGTGTGGTTTCTCCACAGACCCTGATAGTTGTGTGGTTTCTCCACAGACCGTGCTAGTTGTGTGGTTTCTTGTAGTTGTGTGGTTTCTCCACAAACCCTGATTGTCGTGTGGTTTCTCCACAGACCCTAATAGTTGTGTGGTTTCTCCACAGACCCTGATAGTTGTGTGGTTTCTCCACAGACCCTGATAGTTGTGTGGTTTCTCCACAGACCCTAATAGTTGTGTGGTTTCTCCACAGACCCTGATACTTGTGTGGTTTCTCCACAGACCCTGATAGTTGTGTGGTTTCTCCACAGACCCTAATAGTTGTGTGGTTTCTCCACAGACCCTGATAGTTGTGTGGTTTCTCCACAGACCCTGATAGTTGTGTGGTTTCTCCACAGACCCTGATAGTTGTGTGGTTTCTCCACAGACCCTAATAGTTGTGTGGTTTCTTCACAGACCCTGATACTTGTGTGGTTTCTCCATAGACCCTGATAGTTGTGTGGTTTCTCCACAGACCCTGATAGTTGTGTGGTTTCTCCACAGACCCTGATAGTTGTGTGGTTTCTCCACAGACCCTGATAGTGGCAGGGGACATCACCGAGGCAGCGGTCAGACAAAAACTGGTGGACGCGACGGTTGAAAAGTTTGGACGTCTGGACATCCTGGTCAACAATGCGGGGTTCGGACATTTCTCCTTCATCAAGGACCTGACGGAGGAAGCCTTCGACCACTGCCTCAACGCCCTTCTTAAGGCGCCCGTGTTCCTGTGTCAGGCAGCTCTGCCTCACTTGATCCAGTCAAAAGGTGAAAACATGGTCCAAATACCGAAACACGAATTGTGAAAGGTGAAATCATGGTCCAAATACCGAAACACGAATTGTGAAAGGTGAACAAATGGTCCAAATACCGAAACACGAATTGTGAAATGTGAACAAATGGTCCAAATACCGAAACACGAATTGTGAAAGGTGAAAACATGGTCCATATACCGAAACACGAATAGTGAAAGGTGAACACATGGTCCAAATACCGAAACACGAATTGTGAAAGGTGAAAACATGTCCATATACCGAAACACGAATAGTGAAAGGTGAATACATGGTCCAAATACCGAAACACGAATTGTGAAAGGTGAAAACATGGTCCAAATACCGAAACACGAATTGTGATTTTCTGTGGTCTAATTACCGAAACACGAATTGTGAAAGGTGAAAACATGGTCCAAATACCGAAACACGAATTGTGATTTTCTGTGGTCTGATTACCGAAATACGATTTGTGGTTTTCTGTGGTATAATCACCAAAATAACGGTAATTTCTTAAGGCCCAATTACCGAAACACGAATTGTAAATTTAACCGATAAACGATTTGTGATATTCTGTGGCTGAATCACCGAAACACGAATTGTAGTTGTTGGTTGTTAAACACGATCCTTTTTTTCACTTGTTTACCGAAATACAAATGCGATTTTAATTTTGTGAAGTTAGGAAAACAAAATGGCTATTTTCTGCGGTATAGTAATCAATACACGGTTGTTTCTTTTTAAATATTATATTATCTGAGGTGTGATTTTCGAACTATGAATGTTATGTTATTTAAAGTATTTTTATCGAACAATGAATGTAGCATTATTTAAGTACTAAACATACCATAAATGTGGTGTGTGAGGTAAAAAAAACTAGTTTTAATATGTGGTGTGACGTAAACAATAGCGCGTCTGAATATTTGGTGTTTGATATAAAAAATAGAGCGTTTGAAAATGTGGTTAGTGACGTATGGTACGAGATACAAAGTGCGTATGTGATATTAAACTTGAATGATTTTATATTGGTATGAGCATTTGTCGCGTATGAATTAAAACAGAACATAGAACAATGACTATCGCGACTTAAAATTTCATTAGCATGTTGTAATATTTTATTGCAATTTTTCCTACAGGGAACATTGTGAACGTCAGCACCTGCCTTACGACGGAGCCGGTAAGGAAGACATTTTTTAGCCTCAATTATTAGTTAAATGGAAATTTAACTCTTTTAAACTTAATGTCCAGACTTGATTTCCAAAGCTAGAAAATCCAAAAAGTCGATAAAACTATGGAACCATTTACTTATTTATTGTTAAGTTAAATGTGAAAAGCCCAACTAATAAAAGTTAAAGTTATCCGTGCATTGTAACATGGCATCTTTGGGGTGGGGGGGGGGGGTGTCTAATGACACCCTAAAGAGAGTGGTTATTTGATCCTTATCACAAGTCAGATGGGCACTGTTACACCACCATAACACGTTGTGGCGTCAATAGGTCGGGTGTCACCCGGTGCGGTAACTGAGAGTGTCACCCCCACATCTCCAACAAATATGTTTTTTATTGGTTTGGTGTCACCCCCCCCCCCACTACTTTACTATGTGTTTATCGGAACTGGATAAAACACTGTTTAGGTGGTAAATGTTACGATATTTCGTCCTGATAATACCCCTTAGCTGGTGTAGCCCGTTACCGCCTTGTAACGCCACTGATCACATGAAAGATTATGATCATGAATGTGTGAAAATTCGTGAATGTGATTTTATCAAGGATAAAAGATACTCTTTTGACTGACCACTGATACCTTACCCTCTGATCTACTTTTACAGAATCCAGGTATGTTCGCATACGCCGCGGCCAAGACTGGACTAGAATATTTCTCCAAGTCTGCTGCTGTGGGTGAGTGAACTTTGTACAAGTATATTGCATTAAAATGTCATTTAAATCTACTCCAATATATATATATATATATATATATATATATATATATATATATATATATATATATATATATATATATATATATATATATATATATATATATACCCCAGTATAAAAATGAATAAAAATATGTATGCATGTATATGTATACTACAAATATATGTAAGTTTTTTATGTAAGTATATATTCTAAACTAAATGCAAGTTTGTTTCGTTTTACAAGCACAAAATTAAGGCAGTAAAACATGCTACCGTCAGATAATCAAACCAGGTCAAGATCTATTCAGTCTAATACATTATAAATCTGTTTACGAACTCTAATTTTACAGTTCCGGTGCTCTAAGTTTCCCTTTCGAACCTGACGGTCTATGGGGCAAGTGAAGTAGATTTCACCTGTTTCTGTGACCTCGGCATATGAAGAGATAGTGTGGTTATCACTATGCCCAGCCGCCTTTACTTTCCCTAACGTGAGTTAGGTACCCATCAGGTGCTCTGCTACAGCTAAAAAGCGTGACTCTGGCATCTTACGAAACAAAATAGATCTAGTGATTTCTACATTGTTCTCATGTAGTTAAAATCTTTTTTTTAATTTGTGCTCGTGTTTTCCACAGAGTTCCAGCAGCTTGGTGTTCGTGTCAACACAGTGACGTGAGTAGACTTTTGAGTCCCTATGTTGTTTTTCTATTTATAGTTTCACATACCGGTGCAGTGGTTTCCACACTTTTTTTCAATAACCTCGGCATGTGTGTGTGTGTGGGGGGGGGGGGGGGGGGTTAGGCCAGAACTATGCCCAGCCGCCTTGTTTTCCTTAACCTGTGTCAGGTGCCCATCTGGGCTAGGTGGACTATTGGCGTTCTACAGGTTTGTTCTCTAGATTCGAACTCAAGACTTTCGGGCTTGCAGTTGTAAGCTCTACCATTCGACCACGCCGTCCCACCTTCGTTTTTTTAATAAATAGATGTTACATATCAGTGAAACCTTCCGCGCATCTCTTAGCACTGGTCATCATCCCAATCGGGACTCGCATGTCTAAGTTTGTCTTTGTTGATGTGCTGTCAGTATGATGGACATTTGTCTGTAGAAATCTTTGCCTCGTGTGATACACAACAGTAAGGAATAATATTTGATTCGCTGTTACAACACATCAACTAGCTCATCAATACACGCTACCAACGCCTTTGTACGTGGTTAATTTTAGCTACAACACATCAACTAGCCCCATCAAATTATTGATGTATGAAAAGTTATTTGCAAAATCGTATTATTCATGTATTTGCAGTTACGTATTTGATTCATTAACGCTTTCTCAAAAATAGATTCAATCCAGCTTCGAAACACACAAAAAAGTAAACTATTTTTATGCAATGATTTATTTTCTTGATGCACACAAGTATCAATTTAGTGCCAGCTCATGACTGTAAGAAGTAAAATTACAGATGCAAAAATAATCCAAACAATGTAATGTTTAAAATATGATAAAATAACAGATTAATAAAATAAAGTAGAGGATTTTGAAATTTGATTTTTTTAAAATCACAGACCAGGCGTAATTGTGACTCCAATCTTTGATAAGTTGTTTCCATCTGAAGATATTCGAAAACAGGTTAGTCAAAAACATTAAAAAATAATAAGTGGGTTATAATTTTTAATTAAAAAAAAATTTTGATGATGTAGACAAAATTCATCATTAGATTATTATCACATATCGTTTTGGAGAAATACTGTTCTTATATGATTGTTAACTGCTAAGTTTTATTGTCATCTTTACTGTTGTTTGAATGATGTTCTTAACTACGAGAAATAAAAAAAAAAAAAAATTGTTTTTGTTTCTCGTAGTTTCTTTTAAATACTTAGATAACTTTAAACATTTAATAGCGTGGGTTTATTCTTTTATTCTTTGTGTTTTAAGAAGATTTCGACCGTCTTCAGTTTCTTCCAGGCATCTCTACCCCCCCCCCCCCCCTCAAGAAAGTCTACCGCCCCTCCCCCCCCCCCCCCGCGAACGGAATGGAATTAATATAAAAAACATATACTTTTACCAGTGTCCCTCCCCCCAGAAAATGTTGTCCGCCACCCCACCCCGAAAATATCAAGTGCCCTCCCCCCTCTTCTCCGGAGAAAAAAGTCAGGAAGAAACACTGTTCGTCGTGCAAACTGTTGAGTGTTTGTGAAATGAGTGTTTGTGAATTTCTGTAGACGATGAATCAATACGTCAACAAAACGCTGCTGGGCAGAAACGGACAGCCGCAAGAAGTGGCCGAGGCTATCGCATTCCTGGCGTCAGACGCGGCGAGTTTCATGACGGCTTCTGACGTCATTGTAGACGGTGGACGTCACGTTTTCTACCACAGCGGGGAGAAGGCCCAGATGCCGAGTTATGATGACGTCATGCTGAAAAATGGATATTAACAAATGGACGATGACGTAAACAGAACAAATATCGTATCAAAGGTGAAATGTACAACTTTTTCTTTTGCACTTTATTTAAATTAGTTGAAAAAAGACATATTATAATACTTTGAGTCGGCATCTGTTGTTATTATTCCAAACCCTTGACCGAACCCTTGACCAAACCCTTGTTCAAACCCCAGACCAAACTTTTGACCAAACCCTTGACCAAATCCTTGACCAAACCCTTGACCAAACCTTTGTTTAAACCCCAGACCGAACTTTTGACCAAACCCTTGACCAAATCCTTGACCAAACCCTTGACCAAACCCTTGTTCAAACCCCAGACCAAACTCTTGACCAAATCCTTGACCTAATCCTTGACCAAACCCTTGACCAAACCCTTGTTTAAACCCCAGACCGAACTTTTGACCAAACCCTTGACCAAATCCTTGACCAAACCCTTGACCAAACCCTTGTTCAAACCCCAGACCAAACTCTTGACCAAACCCTTGACCTAATCCTTGACCAAACTCTTGACTAAATGCTCGTCCAAATCTATGACAAAATCCTTAACCAAATTCTCGAACAAATTCTTAACCAAAACCATGACCAAATCCTTAACCAAAACCATGACCAAATCCTTGATCAAACCCTAAAACTGAGATGAGCCTAACAAAAAAAAAATTAAAAAAGAAGAAACCTGAAATGCCAAATTTACTTCTATTGTAATATTCCCTTATTTTATTGAAAAAGTGCTTGCCACATAGCTTGAAGACGACGAGTAAATTTCATGTTTTCTTTCTATTCGTAGCTATTTGATGATGTTTTGTTTTATTTTTACAAAAATTGCTGATGTATTGCATGTGTGTATGTGAATGTAAAATTGTCATTTATATAGTGAGTTTTAAAATTGTCGTTTAATTACTTTTGTAATGTAGTAGGTCCTATATGAGTATTACATTTTCATTTTATTGATTTCTTTATGTAATATTCGAGTTTAAAATTGTGTTTTAATACTCTTATTTCTTTATGTAGGGCTAGTATGTGAGTGTAAAGTTTATATAATTTAAACATAATTAACGGAGAGACTAATTATAAATTTTTCGTTTCTTTTCAGGCGAAAAGCTAATAAAAAATACCGAGCAAATTTTAGAAATTTTCAAATATTGTATCAAAGTTAAATAAAATATCACGTTCAGTGGTTTTAAGAGTTTGTCTTTAGTAAATTTAGTTTTATCCTTCTATTGATTATTTTTATTACTTGAGGTTAGTTTTGTAACTAAAGAAATATAAAAAAAAAACTAATAACAGAGAATGGTGGAAGAATTCTTAAAAGAAATAAGAGAAATTAGAAAAAAAACAACACTTTCTTTCTTAATGGCTTATGGCTTTTGAAGTTATCCTTTACGAATTATTTTGCATTAGTTATTGATTATCTTTCTTCGTTTCTGTGACATTTTGTGTTTTTAGGATTAGAATACAAAAAAAAAAAAAAAAAAAAAAAAAAAAAAAAAACAATTTTTCACGTTTTTGAGATATTCACTTTATCGTATATATAGACCACCCACTTCTAATATAAAATAACATTTCTTTGGACTATCCCCCCAGCAAACCACATTACAATATACAACTAAAAATACATAATTTAAAATTAAATTTCATACTGTTTAGGTCTCATTTAAATTCATAAATAATCAGGACCTGCTATAAACTTCAATGTTTCTAATAATTATTCAAATAAATTAGCAAAACAAAAAACTTAACGCCTAGAAAATTAAACATCCAGATGCCTATTGTCCGAATTCAATAGACGTAATCAAGCAGATTTTGAATTGGAGAATGCCGTTATCGCGTAAAAACAATACATTGTCATCTTTCGTCCGCATCAACTTTGATGGTGATGACAGCAACTGAATTCATTAAAAAAAAGTCAAGAAAATCTGCAAACGGTTTTGCATTGGAAATGTCGCTACCTCGTAAAAAAAAAAAACACATTTTCGTGATGACAGCAATTAAGTTGATTTTAATATTCTGTTTTTTTTAAAATCTAAAACTGGTCAGAATCAAAGCAATTATTTAATCACCGCTGTTTGAAAAAAAAAATCTAAAATCTATTTACATACTTTGCTTCAAAATTTCGAAAACTTGATAAAATGTTAAGGACTCATAATTACGTCGTATTGCAAATATGTCCTGAAAAATTACTTATATTGTTTTTTAGAATTTTTTGTTTGGTTTAGAATGGAGTTTCTTTTATTAAAAAAGTTAAATAACCAGCGATTTGAAAATTGACACACTTAAGAATTAAGAAAGTTAATTAAAAAAACAAATTAGCTTCTAATTCAATCAACTTACATCTGTATACTGTATACTGTATACTATACACATTATTTTAATTAAATCAGTAAACACCTCGTTATTTCTAGCAACTATAAAACCTAGCTAAAGTTATCAAAAAGGAAACTGTAAAAACTAATCATGTTTTGTTTGGTGGTCGTCTGCATGCTCTTTGTCAGCGTCGCATCCGGGGTCTACGTCAACAGCTACGACGGGCCATTCGACTTCCTGTGTCCTCCCAATCAGGCCATCAGTTACGGGGCCAGCGTCCACGACAACTACTACGAGGAGTGAGTTGTTGTATTGGAC
The DNA here is from genome assembly GCF_028476545.2 of Physella acuta. Taxonomy (NCBI): domain Eukaryota; kingdom Metazoa; phylum Mollusca; class Gastropoda; family Physidae; genus Physella; species Physella acuta. Next base: position 4,494 of record NW_026733846.1, on the reverse strand, counting down.
CACGTACATTGGTTTTGGTGAGTTGTTGTATAGGGACCACGTACTCTGGTGAGTTGTTGTATAGGGACCACGTACTCTGGTGAGTTGTTGTATAGGGATCATGTACTCTGGTGAGTTGTTGTATAGGGATCATGTACTCTGTTTTTGGTGAGTTGTTGTATAGGGATCATGTACTCTGTTTTTGGTGAGTTGTTGTATAGGGATCATGTATTCTGTTTTTGGTGAGTTGTTGTATAACGATCATGTACTCTGGTGAGTTGTTGTATAGGGATCATGTACTCTGGTGAGTTGTTGTATAGGGATCATGTACTCTGTTTTTGGTGAGTTGTTGTATAGGGATCATGTACTCTGTTTTTGGTGAGTTGTTGTATTGGACCACGTACTCTGGTGAGTTGTTGTATAACGATCACGTACTCTGGTGAGTTGTTGTATAGGGACCACGTACTCTGGTGAGTTGTTGTATAGGGATCATGTACTCTGGTGAGTTGTTGTATAGGGATCATGTACTCTGTTTTTGGTGAGTTGTTGTATAGGGATCATGTACTCTGTTTTTGGTGAGTTGTTGTATAGGGATCATGTATTCTGTTTTTGGTGAGTTGTTGTATAACGATCATGTACTCTGGTGAGTTGTTGTATAGGGATCATGTACTCTGGTGAGTTGTTGTATAGGGATCATGTACTCTGTTTTTGGTGAGTTGTTGTATAGGGATCATGTACTCTGGTGAGTTGTTGTATAGGGATCATGTACTCTGGTGAGTTGTTGTATAGGGATCATGTACTCTGGTTTTGGTGAGTTGTTGTATAGGGATCACGTACTCTGGTAGTGATGACAAACACACACACAAACATACATTGCTTTTTATATATATAGATTACAACTCTGTCTAATAAAGTGATGAAAGATTAGCATTTGTCTAATTAGCCCCCCCCCCCCCCCGAAAAATTTTCACCGCCCCCCCCCCCAACGAAATGAAATTTATATAATTTATATAGAAAATATATACTTTTAACAGTGTCCGCCCCCCCCCCCCGAAGAAAGTCTACCGCCCCCCCCCCCCCGAAAATTTCAAGTGCCCACCTGGAGAAAAAAGTCTGGAAGAAACACTGGTTCGAATCCGGGTCCAAGTCAGTAGTACGTCCCTGTATCCACCCAACTCTGATGGGTGCCTAACTCATGTTTAATAGGGAAAGTAAAGCTGGCTGGGCAAAGTGCTGACCACACCTTCCCTTTTAATGCCTAGGTCAAAAACTCCATGAACACTATTTCATCTGCCTCGTGGATTTCTAGGCTTAAAATAGGATTCTTTACTTTTTAAAATAGCCATAGAATATTTGTTTTCTGCAAATAATTGACGTACAACAAAATCTGAATATAAATTGTATGTTATACAAATTAAATAATTAAACCAGTCGGTATATCGCCAATGGACTCGTAACGAATTTTCATTGTTTATTTATATACGAGTAAACAAAATATTTGAGAGAAAAAAACATAGTTCTTTAAAATTGTGTTAACGAATGTTGGTGAATTTTAAGCAATGGCCAACTTTACTAAATGATCTTTCTCTGAAATCGATTTGAAGAAAAAAATTTCAGATCTATTTTTCTGTAAAATCTATCTTTCTTAAATCGGCATTACCCTTAAGACAATCTTTCTCTGAATTGGATGACAATTCACATTCCTTTAAAAAGGATCTGATTATATTAAAAAGTATGTTTTTTAATTTCCCTCAGTTTTATTACTTTCCTTGCTATCATTGCCAATTACCGTAAAATCGCTCAAAAGTTGATTGATATGGAACTACAAATTTGATGTAATACTTGTATACGAAATTACCTTAACATAACTAAAATAACACTCATATTATCGTGTTCAGAGACACACACATAAAGACACACTGACAAACACACAGAAAAAACTACGTTTTTTCACGATTACAATACTTTCTCTATGCTTCGTATTCGATAAAGTAAGAAAAAAAACAACAACAACAAAAAACAGCATGTGTAGAGTCATAGAAACATATGCCGTTTTACATCTCGGATACGTGTTGAACGTGTCACACATGTGTCTACAGACATCCCCATAAAAAAAAGTCAACATATAAAAAACACATTCGTTTCGCTTCAGTAAGTTTATTTAAATAACACGACCTCGATGTTTGAAATGTGCAAGCAGCAAGTCTGCGTTACACGCCAACTCAGAGGCGTAGCGAGGGGGGGGGGTGGGTGCGAACCGCACCGGGTGACACCATTGGGGGGGGGGGGGTGACGCCAAGGCAAAAAATAGCAAAAATGTATAGAGAAAAACTTGAGGGGGGAGGTGCAAATCGAAAGTTTTGAAAGTTTGTCCCCGGAAAGAGGGTTCGCTACGCCTCTGGGGGGTGGACACCATTAAGTGCCGCACCGGGTGACACCCGACCTCGCTACGCCACTGCGCCAACTAAAGATTTTATGGAAGTTATTGTCTTTTTTTCAACATACTTTTTTTTGCTATTTAAATGCAAGTGAAGGAATCTAAGTATGGTAAAATAGAAGTGAATTCAGGGCTATTTAATTCCTTTATATTCTTGCGCCCTGTAGATTCTATGGTCTAAGAAAAATTAAATTTCTTCTACTAAGTTATTTCATAACCATTGAACACTTTTTGGTTTTAAATATTTATAAAAAAAGTATTAAATATTAAAATAAAATAAAAAATTGAAAAAAAAATTGTTTTAACACCATGTCTTTACCGTCCTCAGAGGCGTAGAGACCCCCCTTCCGGCGCCCCGGGGACAAGCTTTCAATTTGGCACTTCCCCTTCCCCCCCCCCCCCCGATATATTTTTTTATATTTATAATTCAAAATAGCAGATAAAATGAGCTTATTTTGACGCCACCTAAGGTCGCCGCCCGGTGACATATGTACCCACCCGTCGCTACGCATCTGAACGTCCTAGGTACACATTAAAACTAATTGCCTTAACGTTTGCAGACATTTACCATTAAACGAATTTAACTTTTTAAAAACCCTTCGTTTGGCTACAATAAGAGTATTCTAATAAAGGAGCCATGATGTATGAAAAGTGCATGCAGCAAGCCTACGTTACATGCCAACTAAATATTTTATGAAAGTTTTCTTTTCATTTTTCAACATAATTGTTTGCTATTTTTTAAGTAGTAGATTCACAGTGTCCGTTAAATAGCAGTGAACTCAGGCCCATTGCATTAATTGTACATTCTTATTCCATATCAACTCAACGTTTTTTGGCTTGAATATTAAAACTTCTTTAAAAAAAACCCAATAAAAACTAGATAAAATAAAAAAAAAACAATTTCAAAAACAAAAACAAGGAAAAAACACAGCACATGGCGTTACAAAAAAAAAAAAGAAAAAAAAAAGTCAGATGTTTTACACGTCTTTTAACTTGCTGTGCATTTCTTTAACCTTTCAAGTTACTGGTTGAACTTGCTGCACTTTTGTTTACACACATTTACCATTTGACTAACATAAACCTTTTTTTAAAAAAAAAACCCCATAGAATTGTACAAGTAACAAGCCTAAGTTACATGTCAACTAAATTATATAATTTTTTTTCATTTGTCAACAATTTTATTTGCTATTCAAATGAAAGTGAGGGATTTCCTGTGTCATGAAATAGCAGTGAATTCAGGTGCATGATTCAGCAATGTCACGGTGACCCAAAAGTTTGCTCCAGCTGCCTAAGACAACAAAGGTTCTAAAATTTGGCAGCATGGCCGTTCTAGAATTATGTTCATCAATACACGTCGCTAACATGAACCTCGATAACAGTTATGATTGTGCCTTTATCCTTCAACAGACAGCTGGAATATAAAAAGTGTGTTTAGAATTTAAAGACTTAATTAAAAATCTTTACGAATTAGGGTTAGAGTTAGTTTGAAGAGTTGAAACTAATCCACGATTAACCCCTATACAACTGGTGAAAACCAAAGCGAGTTTGTACCTTGGAACTACATTTCAAAGGTAAACTTTGATATTTGCAGACGACATGAATTAACGGCCTTAGGTAAGGCAGTGCAGACCTGGATAGGCAGACGTAGCGCAAACGCCAGTTTACAAGCTCGGGGTATGTATTTCATATTTGATAGCTTCACTGTGTAGCAAACTGTATATCGTATTTCACATTTTTAATTCCGTGCATTTATCTTGTGTACGTGTGTAATATATATATATATATATATATATATATATATATATATATATATATATATATATATATATATATATATATATAATCTGTACATATACATATCTATATATACATATATATATATACATAATACATATATAATTATGTATATATATATATATATATATATATATATATATATATATATATATATATATATGTAACATATATATATGTATATATATATATATGTATATATATTACATATACATAATTATATATGTATATATACATATGTATATATACATATATATCTTATCAATATATATATATATATATAT
>NW_026733845.1:0-52500 GCF_028476545.2 Physella acuta | reverse complement strand
TATACATATACATATACATATACATATACATATACATATACATAATATACATATACATATACATATACATATATTTAATATCTACGTTCTATTTTCAATTAAACAGTTGTTCGTCGTGTCGGAATCCTGAATACTGTTCAAAAAATAAAGATTGCTGCGTATCATATCAGTGCAAGGGATTTTTGTACGGAACATTTTTTAAGTCATTGAAATTATGAGTTACATTTTTATTATAAAAATATTATTTTAAGGGATTTTGATTTATCTTAAAGTTTAATTTTACTCAGCTCAGAAAAATGTATTTTTAAGCCTGTTGTATTTACAATAATAACATTATGTTTAACCTTTATAAGCTAGTTGTACAATGGCAAAAAAATAAAATAATATAGTCGTTGTTGTCGGACTAGAACAACGTTTGATACCACAGCTGTATTTTAGAAAAAGTTATTCAAAAGTTCAAGAGAAACATACAGTGCCACCTTGGTTTTTGATCTTGTTCATGTATATGAATTTCGTCTCCCTAGCTTTAAAATAGATTAAAGAGCCACTTTCACGAATAGAAAATCGTTTAAAAGTTGAAAGACTTCTTCGTTTACAATCTAGTAATAATTTATGCAATGTCTTCCATTCGACTGAATCGGTATACAAGTTATAAACTTTTAAGAAACCGAAAGTAGTTTCCACTTTCGTTAAACGGAAATCGCTAAAACGATTTTGAAAAAATACATATTATATAATTATTATATATGAGACTGTCAACTTGACTAAAACTTTACCCTGGTTATCTTGGCTCTCAGACATTCGTTTGAAAAACTCGTTTTTTTTACCAAGAAATATATAGGATGTAATGAAATCGAAAAAAAAATTCTTACTTGATTACGATAGAGTCTCTATTCTCAGTAAACAAAAAGTAATTGTTTTTTTAACTCAATATCAAAATTGAGCTACAGAGTCCAGGAATATTTAGAAAACTATAGCCGACAGTCGCGTTTTCGCGACATACCGGTTTAGCGCATAGCAATTGCGCATAGGTACATTTATCCTACTGCTGTCGGTCGTTGTGTATTGGGTACAACCAGACGGTTATATCGCTACCAATAATCACGTTGTTAAGTCGAAATTTAAGACGTCACATTCTCTTGACTAACGCGCATCGTAATTTTTTTGACTTTGTGAATTCAGCCTACTTACATTGATTATTATTACTAAATAGGTGATCCGTTTTTGCTACAAAAATACTAATGGCTTTATTATTCACTCTTTTATGTATATAAACAGTATAATCACATATTAGAATAATTTTGGAAGTTATCTGCTAATTACGGTTTGTCGCGACATCCGGCAATAAGACATAATATGGAACTTAGGTGTCAAGCAGGTATAAAGAAATACGATGCATCGCCAAGCTGTCATCAGTGTTTCTTCCAGACTTTTTTCTCCGGGGGGGGGGGCACTTGAAATCTTCGGGGGGGGCGGTAAACTTTCTTCGGGGGGGCGGACACTGTTAAAAGTATATATTTTCTATATAAATTATATAAATTTCATTTGAATACCCACATTAGTGGCATTATACTGGCATTTAGTACCGACATCAGTGTTATTAAGTACCCACTTCTTCAGCACTGAGTACCAACATCAGTGACACTGAGCAACCACAGTTTGAGCACTAAGTACTAACAGCAGTGATACTGAGTACCCACTGCTAAGGCTGAGTACCCACATCAACGTTATCCATTACCAACAGCTCCAGCGCTGAGTACCCAAAGCAGCGACACCAAGAACCGATTGCAGTAACACTGATTTTCAGCAGCTTCAACAATGAGTACCCACAGCTTCAGCACTCAGTACACATGGCTTCAACACTCATTACCCACTGTTTCAGCACTGAGTACCCATACCAGTGGCAATATGTAGCTACAGCCTTGTCATTGTGAATAAATAGCAGAATCATTCGAGCACAATAGCCGTAGCACGAATCGTAAACATAGGGTACCATCAACAATAGCAGTGAGTACCCACACCGGTGGCACTGAGTACCCACAGCAGTGACACTAGGTACCCAAGCAGCTGCATTGAGCATGGACGAAATATACAATGGCTGAACACTGTCATTTAGGACAGTATTTGTTTACGTGCTTTGTGTGTATAGCAAATATAGGTCAAATGAGAAATATGCGTCTTTATTAGTTGACCTTACATAAGAGTTCACGAAAATGACGTAACCGGGGACAAATAAGGCTCTACACATTGAAGGAAGTCTTTTCATATGTAGTTTGTTACTGTAGTGTAGTAGAATCACGACAGCAAGGCTTCAAAATACCCATTCATAAGAGTTAGTCAGCGAGCAGGTGCAGCAGAGTTATGTAACTCTATGCCTGAGCTAATAAAGTATAGTTTTGATGAATTTTGCAAGTGATACTACATCTCATTGCATGTCCGTATGTTTAGTTTGTGATATCCTATTGTTTGTGTGTGGATATTTAGAGAAACACGTGAGAGTAAAAACAGTAAAATGACCTGGACTAAAAAAAATTAAATTACTGTTTGGTCCAAAAGTGCCTGATGTCGCGTTTTCGCGACATACCGTAATTAGCATAAAAAATAAGTCCAAATTTAAAAAAAACGTTATACCTCAAATTCAGTGTCAGTATGATCAGAGAAAATCAGCGCCAATAATTTTTTACACGCTTGGAACATAATTCAGGCATTAAGGGTTAAATGTATAACAGCGACACGGGAAAAACGGTTTATAAACATTATTTCAATAATCAAAACCACCAACAATTATTGTTGATATTTCTTTTCTTTTCTTTTTTTTTAGAGACGGAAAAAAAAGATGTGTTACCATTCGTAGAAAATAAAAGGTAAAGTATGTTATAGGGCGCTGTAAAATAATACGTAGCGTTGGGGTTGTTTCTATAAGTTTATAAATAAATTAACATTAATATCTTTATACTTTCGTTTGAATGTTTTGCACCCAGTAGAAAAAAAACAGTAATGTATGTTATAGTTCGCTGTAAAATAATACGTAGCATTGGGGTTGTTTCTATAGGTTTATAAATAAGTTAATAAATAAATGTTTAAACATACATATAGTTATACTTTTGTTTGTATGTTTCTTCTAAACATAATCTTGTTATACCTAAGACTTTCTGAAATTTGAATGGCATAATAGCTTGTCAAAGATACCCGGAAAATCCAAGGCCAATCCCAATACCCGCGTTTACTTAAAGTCATATCCACACACACACACCGGCTAAACCCCCGGGCCTAGAGCAACCCGTTCATTTGTGCCGCACCCGTCCCAGCCGACTGCCACTAAATACCTCATCCCCACACCACTTACCTCCCAAACCCAGGCCCTAATACACCATTCGCCTTTCTTCACCCATCCCCTGAGCACATATGTGTAAGCTAACCAACTACCATGTTAACAGATTGTTTTAAATTTTAAAAAAATATTCGCTGCATGCCAGTCTGATAATACTGACGTACACCTGATTTTTGTGAATCCTTGCCGACACTTCCCCTATTAACATTGTTTGCGTCAATTCTACATATAGGTACAACCACAACACTATTATAAATCAAAAAATTCAGCACCCTCTATTTTTACTCTCGATTCAAATTTACCTCATCTTTTATTATTTATACACTTTTAAAACGATAAAAAACTAATTGCATACAGTAACTTAATCAGCAAATCTTTACAATTTCGATTTATAAAACGGATTGCGAAGATCAAATTAAAACAAATAAAAACGTTGTCAATATACTGAATAAAAAACAATCGTAGATTTATGATGTACAAGTTTAAATATGCGCATTAAAAGTTTGCGTGCTGTGTAAATTAAATAAACCGGGAGTGATCTCCCCTAAACTTTCTCGAATATTTTTATATAAAATAACAGGGGATGGGAACTCGGGCTATAGACATGATTTTTAATCCATTTTAAATACTTAAAGTTTTAAAAATAGAATAAAATCTCGTAGACAAATTAATTGCACACCAAGTGAACGCGAAATAAAAAAGCGCATAATAGTGCGCAATATTATTAGTACTTTTAAAATTTACATTAGTTTTTTGAGAAATCGGAAGTAGCGTAAATTACTACTTCCGCTCAACGGAAATTACTCAAAATTTAACAGAAGGTAGAGAATTAGATCTTTTACTTACATGTGAAATTTCATTTATCTATCTGAAATAGTACTCAAGTTATAGGCTTTTGAAAAATTCAAAGTAGAAAAAGTACCACTTCCGGTTATCGGAAATCGCTCAAAAGTTGATACGGATCTACGATTTTGATAAAATACTTATATATGAAATTTCATCAACCTAGCAGTAACGGTACTCAAGTTATCGTGTTTACACACGGACACACAGACACAGACACACACACACACACACACACAGACATACGGACAAGATTGCAAAATTATGTTTTTCCGTATCAGTGAGGTGTAAAACGTCGAGATTTGTAAAAATCTCGATTTTTTTTTTTTTGCACGATTACAATACTTTCTCTATACTACGTATATACGAGAAAGTAAAAAGTAAATCATATGAAACAATCGATATGTTTAGAAATTTATTATATATATATATATATATATATATATATATATATATATATATATATATATATATATATATATATATATATATATATATATATATATATATATTGGATTGTAAATAAAACTGTAATGTTTTATTAACACTGTTCTATGCTTCTCCCTTGCAGAACACAAAATGAATCAAAGAAACTTCTAGAAAAAATAAACATCTAGCATTGACAATGTTTTTAAAGTTATTTTTTTTACTTTGGTTATTTACTACATGAACGCCTATCATACCAGATCATTTAGTTGTGTCGTCAGGTGTAAAAATATTATAAACGCTGACTAATGGGTCGGAGAGATGTTCAACACAGCTAATGTTTTCTTTTGCAATAGTAGTATTGCGATGTATGTCATCGTCGGTCATTTCTCAACTTTGAATTTTACAATTAGCAAATAAAATTACATGGATAACTTTAAGCCAGAAAAACGACGAGGTTATATACCCAAAACAATTAGTTAACCCCCCTCATAATTCTGTTATATCTTCTTCACCCCCCCCCCCCCCATTCCAAAAAAATATATGCTTTCCTTTCTTTATGTTGCATGTTTATGAATGACTATAAAATAGCGTTTAATCTTTTTTTTTCTAGGCACATATTTAAATATTTATATAATAATTAATAGCAGTAGAAAAATAAAAGCAGTCCACTTGTAAACACTGTGAATATCAATATAAGGCAGATAAGTCAGGCTTGTGCAAATGTGGTAATCTAAGCTATACAGATGAATTACACAGTTCAACAATATTGATTTTTTATAGAAAAGCAGGCTGAAATCGGAATGGCGCAAAATTATTTAACATGTGTTACTGAATTGTGTCGTAGCGAATGCCTAAAATTAAGATTTAAAATGAAGAAAGAACAATAATTATTTATTTTAATCATTTATTCTATTTATGGATCCCTACAAAACATGTAGAATATTGAAACAAATTGAACTAGCACAATAAAATTGAACAGATGCAGCCTCAGACCACCAACTCGTGGTTGCAGCACTAAAATCAAAACTAAAATCCTACATGGATCGATCTGATAAACCGCACTTTAAATTCAATACAACATATCTTAGAAGTCCAAAAATAAATGAAGACTATGTCTATGTCTCGGAAAGTTTTGTTTTTCATTTGACTGTTAAAGTTTTTATTTGTCTTGTGTTGTCTCTAGAGCGTGTATGACAGATTTAAACTCACACGGTGAAAGAATTGCGTAAATCTAGGCATGAAAATCTGGTTCCAAACCTTTGTTGCAAGAAAGCACATTTTTTTAACAAACATTGAATATATTTACAAATAAGTAAAAATTAACATCCAATTAAAAAGCTCCTAGGCTATAAACCATCGCTATACTATTTAAATCGTAATTAACATCAACATAATTTAATATTATTTCGCTATAGGCTTAATCAATCTAAATCCGACATTTTCAGCCTATGACTATGAGGTCACCCATAAACACTTAACCGTTTTTACACGTTGCCCCCACCCCCCCCCCCCCACTCCTACATCTTAACAAAAAGCTAGCAACCCCCCCCCCCCCCCCCCCATATTTAAAAATATTTAAGCCTACCTGGGATTTGCCAATATATAATGTAAGCCTATTGATCAATTATTTAAAAATAATTTATGAAACGACGTTTAATAACACAAAATAAAGACTTAAAGTCACTTTCTAAGCATGATTGTTATCAAATGGAGCCAGTGTCATCTCAGTTTCTGGAACCCATCGCTCATGTCTTAAAAGTCAGAATCTCCCAAACCCCATAATTTTTTGATGTTTTTTATTGACAATCACATTGAATTTTGATCTTGTTTATCAGATATTTCATAGAAACACAAATCCAATTACAATAGTTGTTTTGATTGTACCTATGTTAATAAAATACGTGTTTCTCACAACTCAACATTTCAGCTAAACTCATTTGCTGTTTTATTGGAAATTTGTATTAGTTTTTTCCTTCTCTTAATAAAATGAGTTTCATTGCAGTAGATTGTTTTGGACGAGGAATAATTTTAACAAATGATATAATGGATATTCATATTAAATCAACCAAGTTTTATTAAACTGAAGACGTTTAGTGAAATTTTATAATTGTGAATCAGATTTGTATTCAAGAACTTTTGCTTCTTGAGTATAAATATGATTCTCTTGATCCTGTAAGTTGCCTCTGATTTAACACAACTCTAACTGTCTGGTCATGTAGAGTAAATGCAGTTTGAAATTGTGATGACCATAAAAAAGTAAAATCTACTTTAGCATAATATTTTTTGAAAATTATTTTTACTTCACCAGTAAAAAGTGTATTATTAAATTAGGTAGGTAATATATATTAATTTTGGCCCAAACAAGCATACCCTATAAGTGCTAAAGAAAAATAAAATACTTCAGTTTTCTTTTTTTTTAAATTACCATATACATCCAGAACTTATAAAAATAAATAGTTGTTTAATATGAAAAGGTTTTGTTGGATCCAACATGTAGGCCTATCCTTGTGTTATGGATAAAAATGTTATGAATAACTTTCGCTGGCTCCGCCTAAATTTTATGCCGTCATCAATATGGTTGGTACTAATGACTGCAGTGAGAGGTTCAAGAAAACACAAACACAACATCAGCTCACTGACTTTAATGGTTGATACTGTTGGTCTTGTCTAAACCAAGAAAAAAACATGGTCATCAATAATGTCAAGTCTTAGGGCCCAGCCCCTACCATACTTTACAAAACAAAACACGACTACACCCTCACAAGGCAAACGTTCAACTGTCCTGTAACCCTCATAGTTCCTAGCTTCTTAGTTTTCCCCCACTAAGCCTAACCTAATGTACATGTCGCCACAGTTCTGTCGTACCTAATTAAAATGTCAGACATTTCTGATAACTTTCTAGGTTTTCACCCCAATCTGTGGCCATACTGTTTGCACCAAGGTTACACAGGTCAACATGGCTGTCATCCGTAATTACAATCTAAAAGCTTGCATCTAGTGAGTGGACGTTCAGTCGGACACACTAAGGGCTATTCCTATTACACCTATTATGATCTATCTAACCTAGAGATAAACAATATAATAGTTTGGACACCGATAATATTAAGAATTAAACGGTATTCTATCCTAGTCCTCTATAGTCTTTCCTATGCTAATCAAAATCATAACACCTTGGATCCAACATGCACGCTGTTGTAGGCCAATTTCTGTCAAATCTGATCACTGTTGGAGAAGGCTGTAAATTACGTTTTCAGAACAGTGAGATGGTTAGTTTTTAACTTCTTCTTGATTTGTGTCTTCTCTGTATGTAGTTGTTTAATCCCAAAAAAATAGAACATAAATACATTTTATATACTTACTATGTTTAAATACTTTCAACTAATGGTATAAATAAAAATAGTTAACTTTTTTTTAATAAAAATAAGAAAGCAATGGTAGGAAGGAAAGCCACCCCTCTGTAAATATATATATATATATATATATATATATATATATATATATATAGGTCCTCGGTGTTTTGACCACAGGTGCTTTGACCATAAGGGGTTACACGGGTCTAAATTATAGAAGTAGACTCTATTTTTAATTTATTTGATCTACAAATGCGACCAGTGTTTCTTTTTAACTTTTTCCTCCCCGGATTGGGGGGGGGGAGGGGGTACTTGAATTTTTCGGGGGTGGGGGTGGACACAATTTTTGCGAGGGGGCGGACACTGGTAAAAGTATAAAATTATATTTTGTTGAATGATACTATCTGCCATCCGGTGTTAGAGCCTTGTCGTGTGGGGTTTTTGTCCAGGGGGTTTATATATGCGGTTTTGTTTTGTCCAGCGGGTTTATGTCGGGGGTTTTTGTCCAGGGGGCTTTAGTCCAGGAGTTTTTTGACCGGTCACCATCCTGACCACCCTCCGAGCTATACCAGTGGTAGTGTAAACTCCTAGTAGGTTCAACCAAGCTGGGAAGATCTGCGCGGGTAGGGATCAGACCAAAGCTAACACCCTGGTCCTCCAGGTTGGGGGTTGTAACATAGGACTAGCAACCTTATCTCGTAAAATAAAATATACCGCTACAGAAACTGCAAGTACACAAATCTAACACCAACTTGGTCGAGGAGGTTCCTCTCTAGAAGAGCCCATGATGCCTACTAGTGAAAGCCTAACGGAAGCTAGTTTGCAGACAAATCTCCTAACGCCCAAGACTAAAACCAGATTAGGGACCTAATACATCAGAACCCTATATAAAAGCAGCAGATCAGCTCGGGTCGCCAAAGAAATGAGAAAGTATAAATTAAAAGTCCTAGGATTAAGTGAGACACGATGGAATGGCAGTGGCCAAACTAGGTTGGTCTCGGGAGAGACTGTCATCTACTCAGGCCACGAGGACGAAGATCATGAACACACACACAAGGTGTAGCCATAATGATGTCTCCAGAAGCAACAAATGCTTTGATTGCATGAGAACCAGTCTCGCCACGACTCAAAGCAGCTCGTTTCAATGCCAAGGGAAGGAAAACAACTTTAATCCAGTGCTAAGCACCCACAAATGCTGCAACAGATGAAGAGAAAGACGACTTTTACAGCACCCTGCAAGCTCAAATTGACAAAAAGAGATATAAAGATAATGATTGGAGACATGAATACCAAAGTTGGAACAGAAAATAAAGATCGTGAGCTCACAATGGGGAAAAATGGAATAGGCATAATAAATGAAAACGGGGAACTCTTTGCTGATTTCTGCGCAATTAACGATCTAATTATAGGGGGACAATGTTCTCTCATAAAGATATACATAAGACCACCTGGACGTTACCCGATGGCAAAAAAAAGAACCAAAATGATCACATCACAGTTTCCAGAAAGTGGAGAAGAAGTTTAATGGATGTTAGGGCGAAACGAGGTGCAGATGCAGCCTCAGACAACCAACTCGTGGTTGCAGCACTAAAATCAAAACTAAAATCCTACAGGGATCGAGCTGATAAACCGCACTTTAAATTCAATACAACATATCTTAGAAGTCCAAAAATAAAGGAATACTTTAACTGCGCAGTAAAAAAAAAATAGGTATGAAGCACTCTCCAGCCTGGCAGAAGAAACAATAGAGCAAAAATGACTAGGAATACAGGAACTATGGAAGTCAACATGCACTGACATATTGGGAAGAAGAAAAAATGAACAAAAAGAATGCATCACAAGAGAGACATGGACCAAAATTGAAGATAGAAAAGAAATAAAGCAAAAGATGAACAAATGTAAGGATGAAAAAGAGAAAATAAACATCAGAACATATTATTGTGAAGTAAATCGCATGGTCAGTAAAAGTGCAAAAGAAGACAAAAGACAGTTCATACAAGAGATGATAGCGGAGGCAGAGACTGCAGCACGACAAGGAAAAATGAAGAGGCTCTATGAAGTAACCAGGACCCTATCAGGCAAAAATGTTAATCCCAACAAACCAGTAAAGGATAAAGTAGGAAATATCTTAACAAGTGACACAGAACACAGAGACAGATGGGTACAGCACTTTGATGAGATTTTAAACCATCCTCTCTCATCAAACATCCCTGATATACCACCTTCAAACCACCTACTAAATGTGTGTACAGATCCACCCACAAAGTTAGAAACAATAAGAGCAATAAAGAGCATGAAAAATGGCAAAACAGCTGGCCCGGACGGCATCCCACAAGAGGCATTAAAGCAGACCCAGCCATATCAGCAGAATACTACATCCTCTACTTAAGCAGATTTGAGAAGAAGAGATAATCCCATCTGACTGATGTTTTGGACAAAAAGCTGAGACAAGAACAAGCTGGTTTTCGCCAAGACGGGTCATGTACTGACCACAATGCCACGCCTCGCATCATTATTGAACAGTCCCTTGAGTGGCAATCCCCCTTATACATGACTTTTTCGACTTCGAAAAGACGTTTGACAGTGTGAATAGAGATGCTATCTGGAAGTTAATGAGCCACTATGGAATACCCAAAAAATGTATATCTATCACACAGAAACTATATGCAGACTCCACCAGTCAGGTGATACACAGGGGAAAACTAACAAAACCATTCACGGTGACGACGGGAGTAAGACAGGGATGTATGCTATCGCCAGTGATATTCTTGATGGTAATTGACTGAATCATGCTGAAAACCACAAAAAACGACACAGGAATCCAGTGGAGTTTCACCAAAAGGCTGGAAGATCTTGATTTTGCCGATGACATCTGCCTACTATCTCACAAGCATCAACATACGCAAGCCAAACTAAGTCGGCTATCTGAAGAAGCCTCCAAAGTTGGACTAAAAATCAATAAAAATAAAACAGAGGTCATCAAAATCAATAACAGCCAGGACCTGCCCATACAGCTAAATGGAGAAGATTTACGGGAAACAAGCACATTCACATATGAAGAGTTGATTTTCAAAATGCAATATATCCAAAATTTGGGTTTCGAGAAAATCGCACTTTTCTCCTACACGAAGCCATTGAACAATTTGCTAAAACTGTTTATCAATTTAGGTTCATAACCCTCATATAAATAGGACTAGAATGGTTTTTGAAATGTACCTGCATAAAAAGATGCTTTTTTTTTGGTCCCAAAATTTTCGTTTAGTTGCAAAATGAGGTATATCCAGCTTTTGTTAAGCTACAAAACGCAGTATATCCATTTTTTTTCTGATAATACATCTAATGTCCAATATTTCAGTTTATTATTTTATTAAAACCCATTTATATTCCCAGTGTTACCATCTTACTACAATTGTACCATGTTTTTCTGTTACTGTAAAGTGTTTTTATTGAGTAATTTCAGTTATTTGAACCATTTTCAAAATGATGCAAGTCTCTAACGAGAGACTTTAATTTGAAGAGTACAGCTTGTCTTTTCTACTGTTGAACTGTGTTAACAAAGTCTAAAGAACTAAAAAAGTCAACATAAAATAGTTTTAAAAGAAGATAAAAGTTTATTAGTTTATACTACAATCATAAAATGTAAAAGAAATAGTATGAAATGAAAAAAAAAAGGTTGAAAACAAAAATGAGTGAAGCAAGAAAAAATAAATAATTCAGACAAACTAGGCACTATCTACATCAGAGTTAGAATGAGCAACATCCTCAGTAGCATCACATAGCTGTGCCTCATAAGAAATCTTTATTCTCTCCTCCACTCCTACGGCTTCGAGAACACAAAGAACATCTGTCTTTTTAGCCACCTTTATACAGTTCTTTTTTCCAGGCTCCTTTGTGTTGAATGAATCCCAGTTTTTCCCTAAAAAAGTGGATATATTAACCATGTATTATTAAGATAATTCCACTGTAACATTGAAAAAAGAGAATTTCCATAATCGGATAAACCTCTGGACAATAGTCAAGTTTTTTATTGACAGTAACTGCAGTACGAGCAAATCCAATATAGCAAACTGAAGGTAAAGCTATTTACGTACGCAATGCTGAACAAAAGAAGACTGGCAAACTTGCAGCTTGTTTCCATCACTACAAAGAAAAGATTTGATCGTCATGTGTCTTGTTTTTTTCCTCTGATCATTCACTCTTTTCGTGGTGTCCGCATCAAGCAAAGCTACTATAGCAGCATCTTGTGACACTTTGTTCAATTTGCTGTAAAACTCTGCATGGCATTTCACCAGGTCATCAGGTGTTATATCTTGAGCCTGAAATAAATAATACAAATGTATGTTTTGCTACAATGGAAGATTTAATTTTATATTAAAAATTATAGGCCTACTACTAGTTAGATCTAGTAGCTAAGGCTAGCCCCTTGCCTTACTTAAAGTTATTGCTAGACTAGACAAACGAGGACATACAACCTAGATGATAAATCGAAGTTTAGATATAATATTGACTAGAATTGTTAAAACTTTCGTCTAGCTAGAAAAAATAGTAGGCCTAGATACTAGATCTAGAATATGTAGTCACTAGTAGAGTAGATAATCTAGACTAGAATTAGATCTAGAATCTCTCCCTACTTTTGGAATGTTAAGCTAGAGCTGACAGTAGCCTAGACCTACTGGTATTCATACATTTACATTCAAAACTTCACTCAACAAATAAAAGAACAAGCTAGATATCTAAATTCTAGTAATAGTACTATCGTGTTTAAAAAAAAGTTAACTCAGGCCTGCCTAGCCTTGTACTTGTGTTAGATAAGTTAGTTTTATCTACAACTTACCTTGCAGAATCCTTTAATATGATTACACGAAATGGACGGGATCTTTCCTCCTCCTGAATGACAAAAGATCTTTTCTTTTTCTCTTTCTGTGCATGACCTCTTCTTTTTTCTGGACTTAAATGTCAGTACAACACTTTCGTCGTGACCATCAACGTCCGCCATTTTAACAATTGTTTCACTTAGAGATGCTTAATGCGCATGCGCAGATAAATACTAATATTTACACGGATTGGTCCGAATCGATACCGCATTTTGACGCTAAATAAAATCGACAATGCCGCGTTTTGAAACCAAACGTTTTTTTTTCAAAAATAGAAATAAAATGAAAATTTTGCGCCGTGAAAATTAAAATTAAGTTTTCCTAATAGTAACTGAGTAGCTTTACAATATGGGCACCTTATCTCATTTTTTTCAAAAATGGCGCTTATCGCGTTTTGAAAATCAACTCTTCATATCTGGGAAGTGTGATCAACAAGGACGGGGGGGGGGGGGGGGAGGCAGACAAGGATCCACCCACAAATCCACCCATCCACCCACATGTGTCCTAAATGTGTGAAGTAGTGGATTTTAGCGAATGAGATGGAAACTTTTACATCCTAAACGTTAAGCTGGTTTTTAGAGGGTTCGTGTTATATATTCAGGCAGAGTTTAACTTATGAATAAATTTGACCGTCTTGTCAACAAATCGGTTCCCATTTCCCCTTCTGACTTATGGAATTAGCCAGGGGTAAAGAAACAGGAGGGTGATTAACAGGATAGGCAGCCATGATAGCGAGAGGTTGGGGGAGGGGATCTTTCCACATTGCAATATAACTATCTTATTAAATTAAAAATTACTATTTATTTTAATTTTAATCTTTAAGTGGAGGGAAATCACTATGAAGTTAAAAGTGATGTGTATATATATTTTCGCTTTATGTCCCTTTAATAAAAATGGCGTATATATATATATATATATATATATATATATATATATATATATATATATATATATATATATATATATATATATATATATATATATACATATATATATATATGTATATATATATATATATATATATATATATATATATATATATATATATATATATATATATATATATATATATATATATATATATATATATATATATATATATATATATATATGTATGTATATATATGTATATATATATATATATATATATATATATATATATATATATATATATATATATATATATGTATATATATGTATATATATATATATATATATATATATATATATATATATATATATATATATATATATATATATATATATATATATATATATATGTATATATATGTATATATATATATATATATATTTATATATATATATATATATATATATATATATATATATATATATATATATATATATATATATATATATATATATATATGCAATTTATTGTTCATATACCTATTAACGTTTTATAAACGTGTATTCATGTACGTGAATGTGTAAGTGTATTTATATCTAAATATTTAAACATGTGTTTAGTGTTAAAAAAACGTATTGCTTTAGTGGCCCCAGCTGATAATTGTAGAATAAGCGACCTGTTGTGTGCTATGAGTGTGTCCATTAATTTTTAAGATACCGCTTCACATATAAATCTATATCCATTTCTAAAAATAACTACTCAATCAATCACGCGTTGCTTGACTGAACAAATATTGATTCGCTGCGCCAAAAAGAAATCCGACTTTTTATTTAGGGTTGTTCGTTGAATCTTTGTCTTAAGAGTATAGCATTGTCAAACTATTACCGGCGTCTGCTTAATACTGTTATTCAAATAGGGCGAACTTACAAATATTATTCTTGTACTTGACTCACTTACGTTTAACCTTTAGAAGCACAACGTAGCTGCATTTGGCTTAAGGATAGAAGCAGGGGCGTAGCGAGGGGGGCGGGGGGTGCGGACCGCACCGGGTGACACCATTTAGGGTGTGACACCAAGGCAAAAAATAGCAAAATATATAGAGAAAAACTTGATGCGGGGGTGCAAATAGAAAGTTTGAGGGGGGGTGCAAATCGAAAACTTGAGGGGGGTGCAAATCGAAAGTTTGAGGGGGGGGGGGGGGTGGTGCAAATCGAAAACTTGAAAGTTTGTCCCCGGGAAGGGTCGCTACGCCTCTGGGGGGTGAGACCATTAAGTGCCGCACCGGGTGACACCCGACCTCACTACACCACTGGATAAAAGTATTAGGTTGTTTTTACGTTAAAGTTATCAACCTGGTTCCAATATATCCACTTTAACCCTAAATTTAACAGAACTAATACTTAACCTAACAAATATGAACTTAAATGTTCGCTTAATTGTGTCCTTTTTTACTCTTCAATATTCGTTATTTTTCGCCAGGCTCTCCTAACTTTCTTTAGTTTTGTATGGGGGCTGTTAAAATAGACCTGTCCAAGGAGGTTTGTTTTCTTCTCTTTCAGAATGGTTGGGAATAGTTAGGTAAATGTCATTCATATATCCGATGTACAATCAGTTGCAACTTTTTCAGGTGTTTATTTTCCATTGACTGTTAATCCTGCTAAACCGGTTACTCGTATCTCAAATTTTGCTCAAAGCAAATTTTAGCTCATTCTAGAACTCGGATATAAAAAATCTTGTATGTCGGGGCATGTTTATGTCGAGGTACAATTCTACTGCCATTTTAATCATTGTTAATAAATAAGCTAATGAATAATTTATGTAAAATTGTTACAATTAAAAATATAAAGTACTAATTCAGGAAACATGTAATTCTAAATTGAAATTAGTGTGAAAATTGTGAGTATTGAAAATAAATGTATGCTACAATGTGTTGATGAACTAAAATCTTTGAAGAACGCAGAAACCCTGATGTTAGTTTTTCTAGCTGATTGAATGACACGCCCAATGTTCATTACTTAACAAAATATAAAGAATTCATACAAACAACATAAATACAACAAAATATATGTTTATTTGCATTACTAAATTAAAATAGTTGTAAAAACATATGTATACAAGTCATGTTATAACTTATTCCTATCTTGCTCACACTTTTAAAATATTATTTTCTATGGTAGTATATATCACATACTTCATTATTTGAAATTCCCTTATAAGGATTGGCTGATATGTCTCAGGTCATTATTATCTTTAGTCATTTCTATGTTTGCCTTTTCATCTTCAATCTGTCTTGATAAGAAATCAGCTAGTGTATTGTGCTGTCCCTTTATTGTTTTTATCTCAAACTTGAAATCTAATAAAATCAGGGCCAATCCATTTATTTTACTATTTATTATCATTTTCTTATTGATTATGATTAATGGCTTATGATCTATTCTAAGCGTAAAGTGTCTTCCTAATAAATATTTCTGTAATTTATTCAATGCCCACACAATTGCTAGGCACTCTCTCTTTCTCAATCACTGCATATCTTTGTTCTGTTAATGATAATGCTCTCCTGAGATATTGTACTGGGTATAGTTTATTACCCTTTTCTTGCATTAAGCAAGGTCCTAACGCTAGGTTTGATGCATCAGTAAAAAGAGTGAAATGATTACTAAAATATGTTGACATCAGTACCTTGTCACTCATGAATTCAGCCTTTATTTTATTAAAAGCACTTTCACATTCCTGTGTCCATACTAGATTAACTTTGTCTTTGGATAACAATTCTCTTAAAGGAGTAGTAAGTTCAACATATTTATTTACAAAAATATTATAAAAATTGCATAGTCCTAACAATGATTTCACCTCTTGCTTTGTACTAGGAGTTTTGATATTTAATATTTTGTCCCTATTTCCTTCAGTAGGTCTAATTTCTTTATTCCCAACCTTAAATCCTAAGAATTCTACTGTATCTACTTCCATATGTAGTTTCTCTGGTGCTATTGTAACCCCATGTTTCCTAAGTTTTTCTAGTAGTTCTTTTAGTGTTTCTATGTGTTCTGACCATGTGTTATTATGTATGCATATATCATCAACAAATAAGACCAGGTTTTTCATTCCCTCTGTCATTTTACTCATGAATTTTTGGAACGTGGCGGTACTGTTCACAAGACCGAACGGCATCACCTTCCATTGACATAGACCTTTGCTTGATGTAAAGGCGGTGTATTGTCTTGACTCCTTTTCCATACCTATTTGCCAGAAGCCTCTGTTCAAATCACAAGTGGTGAAAATTGAGGATTTACCAATAGTTTCCAAAATGTCTTTAGGATCATTCATGGGTTCAGCATCTATCTTAGTCCTTTTATTCAACTCTCGATAGTCACAACATATCCTTACTTTGTTGTTCTTTTTTTTTACTATCACCATGGGTGATAAGTATGCTGATTTTGTTCTTTCTATTTGCCCAGACTCAAGTAGCAAATCTAGTTCTGCTTCAACAGCTTCCATATAAGCAACTGGTACTTGGTAATGCTTCCCCTTCATAGCACTATGATAAGTCAATTCTATTTTGTGTTGAATTGTTTCAGTAAAACCTATTTCTTTTGTAATCACATCCTTGTAATTTTTTACTGTTTTGTCTATAATGTTTTTCTCATTCACTGGGATATGATTAGTCTTAATTCCCTTTGTATTACAGCTTTCACTTATTATAGTACAGGCTATATGTTCCTCTTCTATCAGTTTCTCTGGCTCTACATATAATTTCTTTATTCTGTCTACGTGTATAGTAGTGTTATTTCCCTTTATGTTTTATTTTCATATTTTACATCAGATAGTTTCTTGATTACTTCTAAAGGTTTTTGAAATACTTCTATGTTTTTTCTGTCTGGCAGTTTGACAAAAACTAAATCTCCTCTTTCAAAAGTTCTTAAATATCTATGTTTGTTTTTTATATTTCTGTGCCTTTCACTTGCTAACTGTGCATTCTCTTGGGCTGTCTGGACACCATAAACTATTCTCTCACTAGTATGGTTTACTAGTTCATAAGGATCAAATTCTTCTTCATTTTTATTTAATAATTTGTGTTTCAATAAAGTTAATGGGCCTCTTGGCTTTACCCCATATATCAGTTCAAAAGGAGAAAAACCTGTTTACTCATGTTTAGTCTCTCTGTATGTGAATAGCACTTGAGGTAAATACTTGTGCCATTCACCTGGGTGATCCTCTGCTACCTTTTTTAACATAATCTTCATTGGTTTATTCCATCTCTCATTCATCCCATTCGCTTGTGAATGGTATATGGTACTATGTACTTGTGCAATGTTCAAGAAGCTTGTGAATGCCTTTGTTAATTTGGCTTTAAACTGTGTTTCATTGTCTGATTAAATCGTATCAGGAAAACCGAATCTTGTGCATACACCCATCAAAGCATCACATATAGCTACAGCTGTAATCTCTCTAAGTGGTATTGCCTCTGGCCACCTGGTTGCCCAATCCACTATAGTTAATATAAACTTGTGGCCCTGGGAAGTAGGGTGTTCCATAGGTCCAACTATGTCCATTGCTATCTTCTGGAATGGTCTTGTAACTCTATCTGTCTGTTGTAGAGGTGCATTATTTTTCCCATCAACAGGATTGAATCTTATGCATTTGGTGCATTTTCGTATGTGTTTCTTTATGTCTTCCTTCATTAAAGGCCAGTAGTAGTCTTCAGTTATTCTCTCAAATGTATTTTTTATTCTTCTATCAATTCTGTGTTGCTTTCCTCATTGTCCACACTTCTCTGATTCGCTGGTTTCTGTGCTCTTGTCTCAACCGCTGCTCCAATTTTACTTGCCCATCTGTCTATATCTTCCTCATTGCTTTCTTTCGCCTCTTTTCCATTCCCAATAATCATATCTGCTATTGGTTCTTCCATGACCGCCACTTTATATTTACCTTTAAGCCAAGCAGAATCTATATCAACTACTGCTATCTCACACTCATCCCTAAATTTCTTGTTGGCATATGTCTTATTCATTATGCCAGGAATGTACTGTTCTGGTCTTACAAGACTTTTCTTAACAATGTGCATGTGCAATCTGAATCTCTCAGGCACATTACTCTGGTGTTGTTTACTATAGCTGGGAACATCTTCAGTGGTGTATTGCTTTGTCTAACAGATGCCACTGTCTCTGACCCTTCTACCCCTGCTGATGTCTCTTGATTTTTATTTCTAATATTTTTATTTTCTCCCTTGTTGTCTGGTCCCATTCTTGGCTGTCTACTTTGATTGTTGAATTGATTTCTACTTTGTCTACTATACTGTCCTTGTCTGTGATAATTACTTTTATTTCTATAATTATTATTAGGTGCATAACCTCCTCTGTTATTATTGCTGAGATATGTATCTCTATTTTGTAAGCTAAAACACTCAGACTTTACATGGCCTGTTTTCCCACAGTGGTAACACTCTATGCTTATCCTATATTTATATGTGGTTTCCACCTGGTAGGTACACTATTATTTCTATCTCTATTGTTGTTGCCATACCTTCTTTGATCACTGCCAAAGTTTCTACTGTAGACTGCTGCTGATATGTCTTCATGCTCTCTTTTGTCCAAAATAGCCCCTGGATGTGCATCCTTATAAGTATTAAGTTGCTCTATTAATTGTTTCTCTGTCCTAACTTTTCTTTCACTCAAAAAAGTGAATAAACTACCTGTTGCATTATTTAAAACATGATCTATTAGGTTAAGTTCAATAATTGCCTCAGAATTCTTTAAATCTATTTCTGCCATTTCTATCATTTTATTCATGTGTTTGCGAATTTAAAAAATGATTTGGTTTATGTCACCAGTGCTGTCAATTCTAGCGTCTCGTATCGTTTTTCTGCAATAGTCTTCTGTCTTTCCAAAATGTTTCATCAGTCTTTCACTAGGTCATAGTCTTCTTTTTCAGTCTCAGACATACTTGCTATTATGGCAATAGTCTCTCCTGTCAAATTAGTCAATAAAGCCTGTGCTTTACCAGCAGATGAATAGTTAAAACTCTTACAAGTTTGCTCAAAGAGTAGTAAGTAAGTTTTCACACTCTCTTCCTTTGGTTTAAATGCTCTAAAGTTAGGCTTCCAATTGTCTGTTTTGTTAATATTTCTTTCTTGAGATTTATTACTTTTGATTTTGGCTAATTCTAGCTCCTGTTGTCTCTGTTTTTCTCTGTCTTCTAGTTGTCTCTCTTTTTCTCTGTCTTCAGCCTCTATTTTAGCATTTGCTAGTTCCTTATCAGCCTCTTTTTAGCTATTTCCTTATCAGCCTCTATTTTAGCTTTAGCTAGTTCCCTCTCTAAAGCTCTATCTTCCCTTTTAGCTGCATCAGATATCTTCTTTTCAGCATCTGATATTTTATTTTCAACCCATTTAGCCTTTTCTGCCCCAGTATATCCTAAAGAGTCAGCCAACTCAATCATTTTGGCATAGTCCTCCATATTAATGGTCCAAGAAAAATTACTCAATAGTGTGGTTCAATAGTAATAACAACAAAATGTTAACAATATTGAAAAATCTTTCAATAGCAATACCAAATACTTACTTACAAATTTATTTCTCCAAACAGATCATAGCTTTATTTATACTCTTCAATTTTAGATCAGATAGGTTGTTCCAATATAATATACAGTAAATAATGACCAATATTACTTAATTTAAAATATAATCAATGCATCAAATGTTTAAAATATGTGTAATAGTGTAAAAAACTTTGAAAACTTACAAATAAAAACACTTATTTCACGATACACTATACCGACAACATAGATAGTATATATATAGATCAATAAATAGAATAAATATTTAAAAGTCTCACAAAAGTAAACAATGACTGAACACGACAAAGACGAATAAAAAAAAATCTCAAGAAAGAAATATTAACAAAACAGACAATTGGAAGGTAGGTAGGTAGGTAGGTAGGTAGGTAGGTAGGTAGGTAGGTAGGTAAGTAGGTAGGTAGGAAGGTAGGTAGGAAGGTAGGTAGGTAGGTAGGTAAGTAGGTAGGTAGGTAGGTAGCTAGGTAGCTAGGTAGCTAGGTAGCTAGGTAGCTAGGTAGGTAGGTAGGTAGATAGGTAGGTAGGTAGGTAGGTAGGTACGTAGGTAGGTAGGTAGGTAGGTACGTAGGATAGGAACGGGTTAATATAGTATGCAGGCTTGGGAGTTCGGACTAGGGAGAATGTAAAAGATAATCCGTGTAATGCCAATATCAAGGATAGTTTTATGTTTATTTATACGAGAATATTATTTGCATAAATAGTGAACAAGAAAATAATTGGCCTAGTTTCAAGGGATTATCGCCTGTATCGTGGTGTATCGTGGTGATATGAATGCACATGGTAGTGGTATTCTTTAAATGGTAGTAGATCGCGTCAGATCAAACACGACCCTCTCACAGCAGCCCTAACAATCGTGTATAAAGGTGTCATATAGTCCGTAAAGAGATCTTTATGCTAAAATTTCTCTTTGCGCAATTTTCGATGTGTACACTTTTTTGTGTGTGCTTTTTTCTGTTTGCGGTTTTTACTTTTTTTGCGCTTTTTACCGTTGCGCTTTTTCCGTTGCGCTTTTTTCTGTTTGCTTTTTTTTCTGTTTGCGCTTTTTTTATGTGTACGGTATTTTCTGTTTGCGCTTTCTTCTGTTTGCGTTTTTTTCTGTTTGCGCTTTTTTTACGTTTGCGCTTCTTTCCGGTCACCGGGGATTCGATACATACGGGCCTATGCCATTGAGCTCTACATTTCCTTAGCTTATATTACGTTACCTTAGATTAGCTTAGCTTAGATTAGCTCGGCTAATAGTGTAATATTATATATTTAAAGAAAATCATTATTTTCATTGCTTTAGTGCATGATAAAAGCTTGTTATTAAAACGTTTTTTTGCATTTTATTTGTGTATGTGCGACTGAGCGCATAACATGCTGATACGCATGTACCACATGTTTCGTATCAAATGTACATCTATATACATTTTACAAACCGCACCCATCATGAAATTCTAAACGTGGTTCAGAAGACTTATCGAACATTTAGTGATAGAGGATAGGAAATCCAAGCACAATGCCATAGTGGTAAGATGAGAAGAGCCACATGGTGCCCATGTATTAGGCGCCCTCTCCCAACACAAAGGTGGAAAAAATATATCTAACTTAATCCTTATGGTATTCTTTCATTTCGAAACCTGGATTTAATATGGCAAACTCCACTCATTGCTCAACTATAATATTACTAATCTGCTGAAAACTCTTCAAAAGTTTAAAATATAATATACTATTTTTGTTTTGTTTAAAGAATAGCGTTGTGAACACTAGCCAATCGAAATCATCCACGTTAGAAAACGTACATGTATAAAATGTCTATTCAATGTACGGTCATCATTTAAACTACTCGTGTATTCTGTAAGACAGACATCATTGTAAGTTAGCTTTATATTAAATAATTTGTTACAGATAATATATTTGCATCAATAAAATATATTCATATTTACATATTTTCTAAGTATTAATTATAATTGAAAATAAATTGAACACATGATAAGTACAATATATTTCATCTAGCATTATAAAATGTATTCAATTTTTTGTTTTGAAAAAAGTTAAATTAATTTTTTTTTTAAATTTAATTTCTTTGCAAGATAGATTTGAAGTAAATAAGTTTTATTGATAACACATATTTATTTTCATTAACAAAATGTTTTTATGTTTACATATTTTTACTCTCTCGTATATGGAGTTTAGAGGAAGTATTGCATTAGGGCAAAAAACGAAACAGAGTATTCACCAATCTCGACGATTTAGACCAGGGGTTCCCAACCTTTTTTTACTCTAGAGCACATTCTAAAATATCGGTAGGGTGGCGGGCACCACCTATTTTAAATCGACAAACTCCTTCCATAACTTGTCATTTTCCCATAATTTTTTTTTCTTATTTTCTTATAGTCATAATTTATTAATAAATAATAAACAAAAATGTTTCAAAATAATAAATTTATTTGGCTTTTTTTTTTCAAATTGCATACGCACAGAGAAATGTATTTACAAAACGTAAAGAAAGTAAACAAAACACATAAATACAAAGAAAACATTTAATTAAAAAATATAATAAAGGCAATGTGATCTTTGGCATTGCATTTTATTGGCCAGAGCTTCATAATTAGGAGCGTATGACGATAATCCTGTTAGCAGACAATCATGAAGATGCTCATCGGTGAGTCGAGATCTATATCTTGATTTTATTAAGTTCATGTTTGAAAACAATGATTCGCATAAATTTGTCGAACCGAAAAATAATTCAAATAGCACTAGCCGTTCCAGGCTAGCGTTAATAGTGCAGTCTGGCTCGCCGCTAGACAAGTTGGGACAAGTATCGAACATATTTAATAAACCTAGGCAGTCAAAAAAATTAAAACTGGAACAAATAAATAAAAATAAATCATATTTTAAAATAATGTTTATGAAAAAAATTCTGTCTCTGTCGAATAGTGAGAGGCGGGCACATACGAGTCGTTCAGCTGGCGCCATGGCGCCCGCTGCACCATGGCGCCCGCGGGCACAGGGTTGGGAACCCCTGATTTAGGCCTCCCTGATTAGAAAAAATTTAATTTTGCAATCTTTTCTGTATGTCAGTTTGTGTGTGTGTGTATGTATGTGTCCGTTTGTCTGTGAACTCGATAACGTGACCACATTTACAACGAGGTTGACAACATTTCGTATATAAGTATTATATCAAATGTGTTGTTCTGTGTCCACTATTTAGCGATTTTCGGTAAATGGAAGTGGAACTTATTCTACTTTCGTTCCACATTAGTTTTTTTCCTAAGAATATTTAAGAAAGTTTAGGGGAGATCACTGCCGCATTATTTCTATGCAAAAAAGTAATAACAGTTTTGCAGTATGATATTTACAATGTATTTTAACTGGCTTTGTAAAATGTGTTATCGGTTTAGAATGGAATAGGTAAATTAATACAATAGTTGATACATAATAACTTCGATGGAACATTTGTATAAATGCAAAACTTTATATTTAAGGTTTTTATGTTAGATTTACTGAGCTGATTAAAATGAAGATCGCATTTTTTCTTCTTCTGGTCTGTATGGCAAATCTCTTTGTTAAAACAGAAAGGTGAGTCTACTTAAACTATCTTTACTAAATAGGAATGTAACTAAAACAATTTATTGAAATTAGAATTCATTGTTTATGCAGAGAGTCGTACTTAAATTAAATACGCCTTCCTATAAAATATAAACATTTATAAACATTTAGGATATATATATATATATATATATATATATATATATATATATATATATATATATGTATATATATATATATATATATATATGCATGTACATATACATATACATATACATATACATGTGCATGTACATATACATATACATATACACGTACACGTACACGTACACGTACACGTACACGTACACGTACACGTACACGTACACGTACACGTACACGTACACGTACACGTACACGTACACGTACACGTACACGTACACGTACACGTACACATACACATACACATACACATACACATACACATACACATACACATACACATACACATACACGTACACGTACACGTACACGTACACGTACACATACACGTACACATACACATACACGGACATAGACATGGACATGGACATGGACATAGACATGGACATGGACATGGACATGGACATGGACATGGACATGGACATGGACATGGACATGGACATGGACATGGACATGGACATGGACATGGACATGGACATGGACATGGACATGGACATGGACATGGACATGGACATGGAATTGGACATGGACATGGACATGGACATAGACATAGACATCGACATCGACATCGACATCGACATCGACATCGACATCGACATCGACATCGACATCGACATCGACATCGACATCGACAGCGACATCGACATCGACATCGACATCGACATCGACATCGACATCGACATCGACATCGACATCGACATAGACATAGACATAGACATAGACATAGACATAGACATAGACATAGACATAGACATAGACATAGACATAGACATAGACATAGACATAGACATAGACATAGACATAGACATAGACATAGACATAGACATAGACATAGACATAGACATAGACATAGACATAGACATAGACATAGACATAGACATAGACATAGACATAGACATAGACATAGACATAGACATAGACATAGACATAGACATAGACATAGACATAGACATAGACATAGACATAGACATAGACATAGACATAGACATAGACATAGACATAGACATAGACATAGACATAGACATAGACATAGACATAGACATAGACATAGACATAGACATAGACATAGACATAGACATAGACATAGACATAGACATAGACATAGACATAGACATAGACATAGACATAGACATAGACATAGACATAGACATAGACATAGACATAGACATAGACATAGACATAGACATAGACATAGACATAGACATAGACATAGACATAGACATAGACATAGACATAGACATAGACATAGACATAGACATAGACATAGACATAGACATAGACATAGACATAGACATAGACATAGACATAGACATAGACATAGACATAGACATAGACATAGACATAGACATAGACATAGACATAGACATAGACATAGACATAGACATAGACATAGACATAGACATAGACATAGACATAGACATAGACATAGACATAGACATAGACATAGACATAGACATAGACATAGACATAGACATAGACATAGACATAGACATAGACATAGACATAGACATAGTAGTTATATATTATACCTACCTTTTCTTTTTATCAAACAGTTGTTGCAAGACAGCTGGACGCTGTTCGAAGAATATTGAATGTTGCATAGCATATTATTGCACCGATTATAAGTACGGAATATTGTTTTCAGTCATTAAAATTATGAGTTACATTTTCAATATAACCTTCTTAAGAAATTAGATGGTCCCTAAGGTTTATTTTTATTCATGTTAAATTAGAAATTGACACAAAAATATATTTTTAAGCCTGTAGTAGTTTAAATAACAAAGTCGTTGTTGTTGGACTAGAACGTTTGACACCACAGTTGTTTTTCAGAACAAGTTATTCCAAAAGTTCAAGAGAAACATATAATACCACCTTGGTTTTTGATCTTTCACATGTATATGAATTTTGTCTACCTAGCAGATTAAAGGGCCACTTTCACGAAGTGAGAATCGTTTAAAAGTTGAAATAATTCTTTGTTTACAATCTAGTACTAATTTATGAAATGTCTTCCGTCAGGCTGAATCGGAATACAAGATATTGACTTTTAAGAAACCGAAAGTAGTTTCCATTTTCTTTAAATGGGATTCGTTTGAAAATTAAATAAAAATATATTTTATATATTATTATTAAATATGAGACTGTGTCAATATGAATAAAACGTAACCCTGGTTATCGTTACTCTAAGACATTCGCACGCAAAACTCGTTTTTTTTTACCCAGAAATGTATAGGATGTAAAGAAATCGTAAACTATTTCTTGCTTGTTTGAAACAGATTTTCTATACTCGGTAATCAACTAGCGTTTTTTTTTACTCAATATCAATATTGAGCTACAGAACCCAAGAATATTTTAAAAAAACTATAGCTAGAGGTGTTAAATGTATAACAGCGACACTGGAAAAATTGTTTTTACCTAAATATTATTCCAATAATCAAAACCTCCATCACTTATTGTTGATATTATTGTTCTTTTCTTTTTTTTTTAGATTAAAAAGCAAAAGATGTATTCCAAATGGAAAATAAAAAGTGAAGTATGTTATAGGGCGCTGAAAAATAATACGTAGATTTCGGGTTGTTTTTATAAATTTATAAACAAATTTTTAAACATACATATAGTCATATTTTCGCTTGTATGTTTCTTCTAAACACAAACTTATAAAACATACAACTCTGAAATCTAAATGGCATAACAGCTCGTCATAGATACCCAGAAAATCCAAGGCCAATCCGAATAACCACCTTCACTTAAAATCAAAATCACACCACACCGGCTACAACCCCGGGCTCAGAGCAACCCGTTCATACTAACCGTCTATTCCCAGGGCCTAAATTATAATCCGCCTTTATTCGCCCATCCCATCAGTATGTTAATAGATTGTTTAATTTTTTTAAACTATTCGCTGCATGCCAGTCTGATAATACTAACATACACCTCATTTTCGTGGATCCTTGCCGACACTTTCAATATTAACATTGTTTGCGTCGATTCTACATAAATGTGCAACCGCAACGCTATACTAATCAACAATTTTCATTACTCTCGCATCAAATTTACAAAATTTACGTATGTTTAGAAATGTATTGTTTGTATATATATATATATATATATATATATATATATATATATATATATATATATATATATATATATATATATATATATATATATATATATATATATATATATATATATATATATATATATATATATATAAAACTCTGTTTTACGTTTCTCCCTTGCAGAACACAAAATGAATAAAATAAACTTATAGAAAAAATAAACATTTGGCATTGACAATGTTTTTAAAGTTATTTTTTTGCTTTGGTTATTTACTACATGAACACGGATCATACCAGATCATTCAGCTGTGTAAAGATATTATAAGTTAAGGAAAGAAAAGGCAAATTTAAAAACGGGTTCGTACGGCTGGACGAAAGCGAGCTTACGCAAACTGTCCTGGCTGAAGGACGGGTGCGCATCAAAAGGCAAAATTTTGCAGGGGCAGCGAGCGCCCTGCAGCTAAAGCACGATATGCCGACAAACCGGGCAAAACTGAGTACAGTGCCCGAAAGGCCACCGATGGATTTACCTGACTGCCTGGCGGGCTGAAGGAGGAAGGAAACGTAGGTGCTTTGCTAAACGCTGCGGAAGCAGCCACCGAGCGGTACCCTTCTATGTGGATACGAGCGTACACTGATGGACCAACTATGAGGCTGAAATTACTGCCATCGTGGCCGTAGCTAACGGTGCGTTAATTTTAACAGACTCCATGTCTGCACTGCAGGCAATGGCGTCCTATTGATGCTATACGGTGCCGATCGCATTTCGAGAATCCTAGGTAGAACAATCTGCTTTCAATGGGTGTCCGGCAACGTCGGCTTAGCAGGGAACGAAAAAAGCTGACTCTCTTGCGAACATACGGTGAATGTTTTGTGAGACTAAAGGAAAGTTTCAAACAGGAATGGGAAAGGAGTGGACAGAGGGGTCCAAAGCCCAGACCGTTTCAAGCACATGAAGAGGTCCTCTAAGTCTGACCCATAGTTGAATTAGCAAAACTGGCAACAGTCCATTATTACCCAGCTTATAACAAGACACTGCCCGTCTAAGTCATATCTGTATGGCCTACACATTACCCGCGATCACCAATGTCGCCACTGTGGCAACGCCGCAGAAACGTTTGAACATGTCATCTTAGCAGAGTGCCTTGCCCTCAGCGCCGGGAGAACATTGATGGGATCTGTGAAGTTGATAAGCTTTTATACAAGAACCTGGGATTGATGAAGGACGTTTGCAATTGTGTACGAGAATCTGGTGTCCTCTCGTACTGCCGCGCGGCGGACACGGACATTGTGGCCTGACTCAGAAAACGGCCTAAGACGAACCGAGTCCCCACTAGATCCAACTCGCAGCCCTTGCTGACGACCTAGTTGGTGCGCGGGTGGGAGACAGGAATCAAAGCCAACAAAACGGCGACCCGGCCATAGGGGAGTCACCGGGCGAAAACCCAAGTTGGGCCGATAGCCGCGTAAGTGGCAGCTCGTGATGAATGCCGCCCCCCCCCCCCATGTGTGAGATGTGCGCTAGCCTGGTTGCCCGAATGTGCCTATTCGGCGGGGTACGGAAGGGTCTCCATAGCTACAAGTTACCCACGGAAGCACGTAAAAAACTCTGTCCGCGAACGCCGACGTCTTCTTTTGGCTAGATGCCCCCGCGTTGCACCCCCCTGTTTCTTTTAAGTGTTCCTGGCTTGCGACTGGGAAACCAGGACCCCCTATGAAAGTGTATCGCCCGAAAACCGTAGCAGGAGGCGAGACAAGGTACAGCTCCCAGGACGGGTAGTACGATGTACTGGAGCGGAAGACAAGCCCGAGTCCAACCAGCAGGAGAGCGGGTACGCCAATGAGTGACGGCGATGCACTGCGCGATGCCATAGAACAACGTCATCTCCTGCCAAGGCGTCTGGGGGAAGATGCATTGGGAGCTCGACTGTGGGTTTGTGCAGGGGAACCCACCCGCCATAGCAATCCGAAGTCTCCTAACCCTGTTTTTAAAATGTCCGAAGGCCACCCACGATCAATCTGGGTTCCATGACGGTGGGACGAAGTCCTGCGTCAGGTGGTGGGGAAGGCAAGCCTGGTGAGAGCCCACGGAAGCAAAGCGACCGACATGCAGTGTTCGAACCGACATCTTCATACGGCTGCCAACAGCCCACGTAAAGCCAATTAGTCGGAGTACACTGCGTCGAGACCGGCCTGGCTTATAGGAGCGTAACTCCTGAGCCGGTGATCCCCGTTGTTCGAGTAGTTTGCAGTCTCTAAAAGACTCAGAGGCGTAGCGAATGGGGAGGGGTACATATATCCAAGGGTGACGACCCTAGGGGGCGCCAAAGAGGGTTGAAAAAATTAAAAGCTTATTTTAACTGCAGTTTTGTATTTTAATATAATAAATATATGGGGGAGGGGGTCAGGAAGTGTCGCTACGTCTCTGGGTCGACTCTCAGGCAAATAACCGACTAGATCTAGCAAGCTA
This sequence comes from Physella acuta, assembly GCF_028476545.2. NCBI lineage: Eukaryota > Metazoa > Mollusca > Gastropoda > Physidae > Physella > Physella acuta. The sequence continues at coordinate 22,971 of NW_026733845.1, read as the reverse complement.
TTGTATTTAATTTTGTTACCTCCCCTTATTTATAAAAAAAAAATATATTATTCATATAATATTCTTGTAATGTTATTGGAGAAGAACTTATCTGGACAGTCTTAGCAGAAACTCTGCATTTAAAAATGTGTCGAAATCCAGTTTTGTTGTTACCACAAACCTACAAACAAATAAACATATATTCTAAAATAATAAAAGTTTTCTGTTAGTCCTCTCATTTTAGTATTCATTTTTACAAGCTTTTATTACACTCACTTCCTCTGTCTGTCTGTCTGTCTGTCTGTCTGTCTGTCTGTCTTGATCGAAACGCCGGAGCGAAAATTCGGACACTTCTAACTGACAGATACGGTTCGTAATTGGTACGTGGGTCAAGACATGAAGACAATGCATTATGAGATTAAATTTGACTTGATTGGATGCCTAATGAATTTTTTATGAATCAATTAATATTTGGACCGAATTAGCGGGCAGTTCAATCCACACGCGTCATCAGGGCCGTGTTGGGCGTGGAGCGACGGGGGCTCTATGTCAAAAGCGCGTCATCACGTTCAATAGTTGCTCGATGGATTTTAGTCGGGTCAGCAGTCTATTTCTTTACCACTAAATAATATTTTACTGAAACTTTAGCTATAAACTTGACAATGGTTTTTGTCATGTAACTTGTAAATTAATTGACATACCTACCTCACAAACCCATCCACATCACCAACCCAACTACCTCCCTAACACACCTGATTAATTGACACACCTACCTCACCAACCCATTCACATCACCAACCCACCTACCTCCCTAACACACCTGATTAATTGACACACCTACCTCACCAACCCATCCACATCACCAACCCACCTACCTCCCTAACACACCTAATTAATTTACACACCTACCTCACAAACCCATCCACATCACCAACCCACCTACCTTACCAGCCCACCTAGATCACCAACCCACCTACTTTACCAACCCATATTCCTTACCAACCATCTACCTCACCAACCCACCTGTGATGGGGGGTTTATATATAATCTTCTCCATATATTCTGATCTGGTCTACTACTATTCATACGGCAACTATAATACTTGTTAGGACGACAGGAATCACTCTTATGTTCCGCAGATACTAATTAAAAATGTCGACAACTTCGTTTATGAAATAACATGAACTTTATTAACACACACTTATAGATCAGTTGCACAATATTAAAGAATACGTCAGTCTTCTACTATATCTAACCCCAACTAACTTCACTGCTGCGTCTTACGTCATCAGTACATGGTCTCGTCATTCTCAAGTCACACTCGCGCCACAAATATTTTATTGCACATGCGCACAATTCTCTCGCACCAAATCGTCTACCGTTAAGTTCGTACCGTCCTTAGTAACATCTACTAGTCTAGTCCAATATCTACGCTATGACACCACCTACCTCACAAGCCCACTTACCTTAACAACCCACCTACCTTACAAACACACCTACCAACACATCTAGCTCATAAACACACCTACCTTACTAACCCACCTATGTCGTCTCTACTAACAAGCCATCTTCTTCACCAACCCCCAACCCACTAACCATATCCCAAAGCTGCAACAAGCAACCACTTCGCTGTTATGCGTCCGTTCCTTATTTAAAAGAAAGGGAAGCAACTTTGGAAAAATGTTTTTAAAAACACAACCTGATAATCTCTCTTTAATTTAAAAGGTATCTTTGCACCGATTAGATGGTGGTTGAGTCATTTTATTGAAGAATAATTTTTGATCTAAGAAATATGGGGAGGGGGCAGTGGCGGAACTAGAAAAAAAAGGGCCATCCCGCAAAAAAAAATATTTTCGGTACCCCGAGTCTGGTATATTTTGTTTGAGATAATTTGTTCTGAAATCATTTGCCCTGTCACCATATATATATATATATATATATATATATATATATATATATATATATATATATATATATATATATATATATATATATATATATATATATATATATATATATATAGACCTAGACCTAGACCTAGACCTAGACCTAGACCTAGACCTAGACCTAGACCTAGACCTAGACCTAGACCTAGACCTAGACCTAGACTTAGACCTAGACCTAGAGACCTAGACGTAGTGCGGAATATTAGTGTTTTATAAATTCCTATGCTTTTTATGAGAAATCGGACTTCCTGTCAATACAAATTGCACATCATCCTAATAGATAAAAGCCCGTGCGCACTTCTCTCTCTGTCGCTCTCTCTCTCTCTCTCTCTCTCTCTCTCTCTCTCTCTCTCGCTCTTTTCTCTCGCTCTCTCTCTCTCTCTCTCTCTCTGTCTGGAAAATATTTTCGCAGGGTATCATATCAGAATTTTTAGCGATATATGTAGAACTTGATACGGACTTTTGTTTAAAGTAATATGGTAGATGTTTTAAATGTATAACTAACATTTTATTTAAAGAAGAAGAATAAAAAATAAAGGCATATTCGAATGTAGAAAAACAGTTTTAATTATGCAACAAGAAAGGTGTTTATAGTTGTGAAAAAGAACCCCATGAAACAATGACGTCATTTATGTTTATACATCAACTAATGAAGTCATCTGCCGAGTTTAGAATAAAAAGAAATGAACTATTTCATTCAAATTTTATTTAGATCTAGAGATATGTACGCTATGAAATGTGAACCATACAATTTTTCCGGCCAACTCATATGAAATTTATTTTATCTATTTGGATTCTAGATCCAGAGAATCTAGATCAAGACTAGATCTAGATCTAAATATACACAAAAACTAGACCTAGACGCTAAGTCGCTAAGATGTAGATTTAGACTCTATCTACTCTAGAATATATTCCAAAAATAAATTCTATATTAAACTATTTCAGGCCTTAATTATTTTATCGAAATTTTTGTTTAGCTTTGGAAATGGCTAATTTGGGATCAAAAAATTAATTTGAAATAATAGGTAAATTAGCGCAAGTTAAGCTTTTTAAATACGTCTTTCATTCTCCATGTTTTATAAGTAGCTGAGGTGATAGTGTTCTTAATACCACGCAGGTGGTGCGGGATCGAGTCAGACAAAGTCAAACTTAAGTTTTTACATTTTTTATATGTGAATCTTCCGATTTTAGACTACAAAAAAAGGAACTACTTCATTCAAGTTTGATTTAGATCTAGATCTATAGAACTTCTCATCAAGACGTACGCTATGAAATATATACAATTTTATCGGTCAAACTAATACAAATTACTTAAAAACAATATAATGACCATTGAAAATGCCAGATTTTTAACGGAATCATTTAAGTCACTTAGCGTGTGCCTAGTTATGTTACATGTGTCGGACTTTTAGCTAATTAGTTATTTCTTTGCTTTTTCACTAATATCGTTCAGCGTGTCGTAAAGCACATTGCGTTTTGACCAATAACTATTTCATAAATTATTTTCTCAATCAAGTACAACATTTTAAAATATAATAATATAGGCCTATAATTCACGTGAAACGAGTACCGATGGCTTTTGAATTATATTTGCACCAGATTTCAGTTTTATTGTACGCTATACAAATCTAACCTTCTCTGTGCTAGGTGAAGCTAGGGTTATTATAAACAAGTAACGAACTCAAAAAGCTAATTAGGTTTTAGCATTAGATCTAATATATACACAAGGGTAGTTGTTTTATAGAATGTGGGGAATTCAAAGTGAAAATCGATTTAAGTATTATTGCGTTTTTTCGTTTTGGTTTACAGTGTTGACACAATTTCGAGTCCTATAATGCAACGAATATCCTATTGAGGAAGAAAATTTAATTTTAAGCCTAAATTTGCTGTTTATTAATGAGAGTCATAAAACACTTAATGAAAATTATCATTTGAGATTATAAAAGTTATTTCAAGCTATTTTCAGGAACTGATTCATTACACCCCCCTCCGCGCCCCCAAAGAGATATATAACACTATCAAATTTTAAAAGAAAATGTAAACTTTAATGCACTCGGAAATTTCAAAAACACATCTCCCACCCCAGAGCAAATTGTGTAAAGAAAACCCTGTTAATTATGGGTACAATGTTGCCAACACATTTATAAGTATCAAAAGACATCAGACAGGTATAAATGATCGAAATTTCGTTTATCCGTTTCGACTCATGACAACAAAGCATGAATTATCTCCACTAATCATTCTTGTATTTAAAAACGTTTAAATAGAAAAGAATTGCGTGGGGAAAAGAATTGCGAACCAAATGAACGCAGACACTATGTGCATAAAAGTGCACAAAATTAAATATGTATGCAGGAGAAATAAATGATTTTTTAGGAAATGAATAAAACATAATTTAATTAAATTTTTTATCACAGATCATTTTGACCGAGTCTTAATCTACGTAAAATTTCAAATAAATCGGTAAGCTAGAACTGATCTTTATGTGTGATCAGAAATAAAATATAGTAGTATATACTGCCATAGTAAAACAAAATTGACAGGATAAACGGAATAAGATCTTATATCAATGTATAATATTTCGTCCACCTATGTTAAACAGTACCTAAATCATTTTTTAAAAAAAGAAATCTAGTAAAGTACAACTTCTGGTTTTTGAAGGTCACTTAAAAATTTAAATAAGTATAAGATCATCCAGTTAACAAAACAGTAGGGCTTCTCAAGTTATCGTGTTCCAATGGAAATAAAGTACAACTTCCAACAATCAGAAACAAAAGCGTAGCGAGGGGCCGGTGGGGGGGGGGGGGGGAGGCGGGGGGTATATATCTCCCCGGGCGCCGACATTAGGGGCGCCAAAATGGGTTGGAAAAACAAATTAAAATCTCATTTTAGCTGCATTTTTTTCAATATAAATATAAAAAATATATGGGGGGGGGGGATCAAATTGAAAGTTTGAGAGGGGGTGAAAATCAAAAGTTTGAGGAGGGGGGGGGGTCTGCAAATCAAAAGTTTGAGACGCGGTGCAAATCGAAAGTTTGAGGGGGGGGTGCAAATTGAAAGGTTGCTCCCGAGGCGCCCCCTGGGCGCCGGTAACGGTCGCTACGCCTCTGATCAGAATACTTAATGTAATATCTATATATATAATTCTCTTCTGGGAGCCGTTAGAAACAAGCTGCAAGCGCCTACTTGCAGTCCCCTCTCTTTCTCTCTATCACTATCACTACCACCCCCACCCCACCCCCACATTGTCTGGCGTGAGCTGTGGTCACGCTAAATGTTTACAAAGCTAAATGTTTACACATCGTAGAGCCGTAGAGCCGGGTTTCTATTAGGGGCAGATAATTTAGTTCAATTTTAAACTTACAGGAGGTAACTAAGAAATAACTTAGAGGATGCTGCTTTCACGGGGGGGGGGGGGTTAATGTTTTAAAGCAAATAATTTCAGTGGCAGCATTAATACTGTCGAATTCACAAATTATGAATTACTGAAAAGTAGAAAATAAAACAACTAAATAGCGGCGTATGATAATCTGCGGGTCGGCTCGTTTATATATAACCTAGCCATGTGTAGGCCTACCAGTTTTGCTTAAATTATAGATCTATATGTTTTGCTGTTCTCCTTATTTGAAAAAAAAAAATTATAAAATAGTTACTGGTCAAAACGCTGTGTACTTAACTACCCGCTGAATGATATTAGTGACAATGCAAAGAAATAGCTAAAGAGCTAAATAGCTAAAAATTAGTATTAGTTTTGTCGAGATAAGTGTAAACATTTCAATCTAAATTGAATTTAAATGAAATAGTTCATTTATTCATATTCTTAAGTTGGAAGATGACGCTGAACATACTGACACGTAGCCTCAAAACTATTGCGGACAGAGAGAGAGAGAGAGAGAGTGAGAGAGAGAAAGAGAGAGAGGATAAGAGAGAGAGAGAGAGAGAGAGAGAGAGGGAAAGAGAGAGAAGTGCACACATGGGCTTGCATTTTATTAGGATGATATTCTTCCACCTATCAAAAGGTGTTCTGGATTATTATTTTAAGAAATGAGATGTAGAGTGAGTAGAACTATCAGTTTTTGTAAATCGCGATAGTGATCTAAACTACAATATTTAAATTTAACTGAAACGATACTACAGTTATCATGACAGGTACACAGACAGACAAGATTGCAATTTTTGCAAAACCATAGTTTTTTTCAGTTCCAGAAAGGCGTAAAACGTCAAAGTTTGTCAAAAAATCACAAGTTATAAGTTTGCCACAAACCCACAAACAAACACACAAACAGATGTTGCGTACTAAATAAAAAATAATGCCGTTTTGAATTGATTTTTTTCAGCCAATAAACAGATACATTTTATAAGTCCCGAAAATTTTAAGTATCCTGAGCTGCCATTTCTAACACCTTCACCTGTAAAACGAAATGCTGGCTAGTGTGTTTAAAAATAAATATAATTATTGTATGTCAAGAAAAGATATTGGATTTTCTATTTTATTTTAATAATATTAAAACAACGAGATCATAAAAGCTTTGAATAAACTATAAAAATATAATTGTTCCATTAGATTTGTTGATGAAATGATTGCACTTTTATTAGTGCAGTGATGGGCTTTGCGATATACTAAGCAATCAAATTAAATTCAACAAATTAAAATAGATGTCGAGATAATTAGTTAGAATAAAAAGACACTTATGGATGTACCTAGCTCCATAACAACACAGCTCGGCAAAAAAAAAACAGAGATAGAAACTAATCACACTCAAACGTATACTCACCAGACACAGCAAGTAGCCACAAGTAAAGAGATATTAAAGTACTACAGAAAGGAACACACCACACATATGCAAACAGAAAAAAAATCACCACATATAAACTGACTAGAAATAATAACTCACGCAAATATAGACGGGGAACTCACAAAATATGAACAGACACGGATTAGTAACATACAAACTGAAAAAAAATTAATTTCCTAAATATTTAACGTAAAAAAAAAACGTGAGTTATCTCCCCTAAACTACCTCGAATACTTTTATAGAAAACTACAGGGAATGATAACTCGGGAAATAGACATGATTTTTAATACATTTTTAATCACTTAAACTTTTAAAAATATAATAGAATTTCGTAGAAAAAAAGAAATGACACCAAGTGAATGGCAAACAATATGTGTATAGTAGGGTGGAATATTATTAGTACTTAATACATTCATAAGCGTTTTTTGAGAAGACGAAAATAGAGTAAATTACTACTTACGGTCTACGAAATGACTAAAAATTTGACAGAAGGCAGAGCAGTAGAACTTATACTTACATGTGAAATTTTATTTATCTATCTGAGCAGTACTCAAGTTATAGGCTTTTGAAAAACTAAAAGTAGAATAAGTGCAACTTCTGTTAATCGGAAATCGCTGAAAAGTTGAAACAGAACTACACATTTAATATAATACTTAAACTAACTTTCATTAATCTACCTGTGACGTTACTCAAGTTATCGTGTTCACAGACACACAGACGCACACACTCACACACACACACACACATACACACACACCAACATACATACACACATACATACAGACAAAATTGTAAAAATATATTTTTCCGACTCGATTTTATGCATAATGACAATACTTTCTCTATACTTCGCATTCAAAAAAGTAAAAAAAAAAAGCAAAAAAATGTTTTTTAGTACTTTGTTTTGATTTTGGGACAATACTATTACTATCGAATGTCCTCTATATTTACTACTAATGTACCCGTCCCCGCGCGTTGGGATAGAAGAAAGTCTGACGAAATATATAAGAAGGGTTTCATCAATGAGTTACTAATATTATAGTCTTAGACGCCTGACCTTATTTTCTAAATCTGAGTTATTTAAATGTAAAAAATGCCTGCGCTTGGATCATAAATATTACGACACAGGTTTACCTACACTACTGCACCGAAATAAAAAAGGTTGAACACACTTCGGTGACCGCCATTGTGTCTGGGTCGTAGATGGGTGCTCTCGGGAGCCCCCAATTACACAACCGCAGAGGTGCCGCGTACTGCCCCTGGCTCCTCAAAACTTATAACGCCATAGTGCTCACAGGATAACCCAGAGCGCCAAATAGCATTCTGAAACAACGATGCAGATTTCGTCGGGGGACGCGCCTAGTTTGATACAGTCAACGATTACTGTTGCCCATTGTGTCTTTATAGTATAGCCCTTTTTTTAAACGAACGTATGCGCCATAGTGCTCGCGTGGGAGCCCAGGGTGCTTCCGGTCGTGCAATCAACGGGGCGCAGGCGTTTGCGACTGTTGAAGTTTGAAGTTTTAAAGCTGAAAATAGTAGTGCCCTTTACCCGCTATGAAGGGCGCACGATTAAAGGATGCCAATTGCTTATTTAGCCGCTCTGGAACTCTGGTCGCCAAATTGTGCATTAACTAAAATCGCAACCCCCTCACCCGGGCGCCGTTTGTATTTAAGTTTGAGTTTGTGTTAGCGTTAGGTTTGCATTTGTTTGTAATTTAGTTTTAGAGTTCGAGTTAGGTTTATGGTTCTGTATTATATTCTCTCATATAACGAAACAGACAAACAAAAAACTAATTACTTTTGCTTAGACGAAACCTATACCTATAGTATTCATATTATGTTTTACTACATATCCTGTTTGGTGCCGTCAAAAAGTGGTCTAAAATGAGTTCCCATATAAAATTTTGCAATCTTGTCCGTATGTGTGTGTGTATGTGTGTGTGTGTGCATGTGTCTGTATTCACGATAATTTGAGTACCGTTACAACTAGGTTGATAAAATTTCATATATACGAATTATTTCAAATTTGTAGATCCGTATTAGCTTTTCAGTGATTTCCGATAACCGGAAATGGAACTTTTTCTACTTTCAATTTTTTATAAGCCTATCACTTGAGTACTATTTCAGATAGATAAATGACATTTCACATATAAGTAAAAAAAAAATCTTATTCTCTGCCATCATTTAAATTTTGAGTAGCTTCCGTTGACCTGAAGTAGTAATTACGGCTATTTCCGATTTCTCGAAGAAGTTTAGTGAAGATCACTCTCAGTTTATTTTTATTTTAAGGAAAAACCTATCCTCGATTTCTAGTTGTATTTTTAATAACAAAAGTATATTTGAGCTTTTATTAATTTACAAAACTAAATTTTCTTCGACATAAGTTTTAAGTGCATCAAAAACAATACAATACCCCATTGCTTATGGAACATTGTCATTCAGAAATTAATTCCGTAAATAAAGGGTTAAAAGTTTTAAATGTGTTGATTTTGGTTTAAGCTGGAATTATTACTTGCGTTGTCAGTAGAAGCCAATAGAAATTCACCACGCTCAAAAACATAAATATATAAACTGTCTCTTCAATTAAAGGCCTTCATACAAACGATCTATATTCTGTAAGACATACATCATTGTAAGTTAGCTTTGTTGTAAATAAATTATTATAGATAATACACTTTTATTTGCATTAACAAAAAGCATTCATGTTTATATATATTTCATTGTATAAATTAAAATTAAAAATAAATTTACAATATATTTAAAATATAAAGGCAATATTAAATGTATTAACCATTTGTTATGTTGTTAAGTAAGATGTTCACTTAATGATTTCTTTGCTAAATTATGTGTATAAACTCAAAACTCTATATTGCAAGTTTAAGAAACAACATACTTTATTTTTGTGTTACTACGACGACTAAAATGAAAATCGCAGTTCTCCTTCTTCTGGTGTGTTTTGCAAATCTCTGTGCTCTATCAGACAGGTCAGTTAGTTAAACTATATTTATTAAAAAGGATTGAGATAATAATAATTTATTTGAAACATCTATATCGATACAGATACTGATATTGATAATAATACAGATAATGATATCAATACAGACACAGACAGAAATACATATCCATATCCATATCCACATCCGTATCCATATCCGTATCCTTAATCATAACCATAACCATAACCATATCCATATCCATACCCATGTCCATATCCATATCCGTATAAGAATGCATATACATATACATATACATATGCATATGCATATATATAATATCTACGTTTTGTTTTTAATCAAACAGTTGTTGCATGACGAGTGAATACTGTTCACACCATAAAGATTGTTGCTCATCAAGAGCTTGCAACAGCTTTTCGTACGGAAATTATTAGTTACATTTTTATTATAAAAATATTATTTTAAGGGAATTTGATTTATCTTAAAGTTTTTTTCTACTCAGCTCAATTAGAAATTAACAGAAAAATGTATTTTTAAGCCTGTATTATTTACAATAATAACATTATGTTAAACCTTTATAAGCTCGGTGTACAATGGCAAAAAATTTAAATAATACAGCCGTTATTGTCGGACTAGAACAACGTTTGATACCACAGCCCGTATTTTAGAAAAAGTTATTCAAAAGTTCAAGAGAAATATACAGTGCCACCTTGGTTTTTGATCTTGCAAATGTAAATGAATTTCGTCTATAAAGCTTGAAAAGAGATTAAATGGCCACTTCACAAACAGAAATCGTAAAAGTTTACAATCTAGTACTAATTTATCCCTATATTGCATGAATTATTGCTTTTGTTGTTAAAAAATTTTTGACTTGATATTTCTACAGCAATTGGACTAACTTGAGTGTAGAGAACTTTTTTTTTAATAGATGATAAATATCACAACAATTTTGGTTATTGCAATTCTGCAACTATGTGCAACCATTAAACTTTTTTTTTCCATCGTAAGAAAAGAAATTTTATTAACGTAAATTAATGAGAAATGTAATAAATGCAGAGAATGATTTTAGAACAACATGGAAGTTTATTAATGACAAAAAAACAAAAGGAAAAATATGTAAAGTGAAAAAAAATGACTAAAAATTCACATGTTAGCTAAAAATAAAGTACAAACAGTTAAGGAAAATGATATTTCCGAAAACAATTGGAAGATTTAGTGAGACATAAATGAGCATTACACACTTGGTAGATGTGTAGCCAGTGCAATTGGGATATTTACAACGTCCCATTTTCTCTGACAGTGTAGGGAAATGTCTTAAATTGTCTGTCCGCAAACAGGAAGGTGGAACAATTGCTTTGGTGGACCTCATCTTTTTTATTTGGAGCAGATTATCCACCTCCATGCATGGATGGCCTCGTCTTTTGTTCAGCTTGCAACCTCTCAGACACTGAGAAAGTTCAAGCTTGAACTGTAGCAGGGGAAGATAAGTTGGCTTTGGTGTAGATGATCCACCATCTCTATGATCCTCTCTGTACAGAAGCCAAGACTAAACAACAATCAAGTCCAAAAAATTGAACAATAATCTGTGGTACCACTTCTTTGACCTGATTGGGTTTCTATACAGAGCCACCAAAGAATCCAACAAATCAACCCCACCCATAAAAGAATTATATATGCTTACGGCTGAAGGGCAACTGACATCAATGTCATGTTTCAATTTCCAATCAAAGCGCATTACAGTTTTGGTTGGTAATATTGAAGCAAATGTGCTAAGAAGGGTGACAGGCTTTCTATCTAGCCAACTAATGACATTTATTTCAACTCCATCCAAAATAACACTTTTTAGAATGGAAGAGCCCCTCCCACTTTTTGAATGCTCCCTGTCCGATGGAAAAGTGCATCCTTTTAGGCGGTTGGTCCTGACAGTCCCTAAGCAGGCTATACCTTGTTTATACAGAACAACCTGCAACTGCAGTGTATTAAACCAACTGTCAATGTATACTTTCTGCCACACATCACAAGGAATGTTTTGTAGTAAGGTAAGCACAATATGGCCAGCAGCACCTATGTCTTCTTGTCCCTGACATTTTGAAATTTTCCCAGTATATATTTCAAAATCATGGACAATCGCATGGTTATCAGAGGCAACAAAAACTTTGTAACCCCACTTGTAGGGCTTTTTGGGGTTGTACGTTGTTATGCTGCTTTTGCCTTTAAATGGTACTACTTGTTTATCAATGCTGATCATCTCGGATGGCACAAGGTTAAATAGACTCTTTTTGAAGGCACCAATAAGAGGCCTTATTTTGGCCAACTTATCATCTGTTCTGTCAAGGTTGTTTGACAGGTGGAGATTACTTTTGATTCGCTCAAATCTGTTAATAGTCATTGTTGCAGATACAGTAACACACTTGGTGGAAGGGCACCAATACATTCTGCGTCTTGGAATCTTTACAACACTCATATAAATAAACCGGGAGTGATCTCCCCTAAACTTTCTCGAATATTCTTATATAAAATAACAGGGGATGGGAACTCGGGCTATAGACATGATTTTTAATCCATTTTAAATACTTAAAGTTTTAAAAATAGAATAAAATCTCGTAGACAAATTAATTGCACACCAAGTGAACGCGAAATAAAAAAGCGCATAATAGTGCGCAATATTATTATTACTTTAAAAATTTACATTAGTTTTTTGAGAAATCGGAAGTAGCGTAAATTACTACTTCCGGTCAACGGAAATTACTCAAAATTTAACAGAAGGTAGAGAATTAGATCTTTTACTTACATGTGAAATTTCATTTATCTATCTGAAATAGTACTCAAGTTATAGGCTTTTGAAAAATTCAAAGTAGAAAAAGTACCACTCCCGGTTGTCAGAAATCGCTCAAAAGTTGATACGGATCTACGATTTTGATAAAATACTTATATATGAAATTTCATCAACCTAGCTGTAACGGTACTCAAGTTATCGTGTTTACACACGGACACACACACACACAGACACACACACAGACACACAGACATACGGACAAGATTGCAAAATTATGTTTTTCCGTATCAGTGAGATGCAAAACGTCGAGATTTGCAAAAATCTCGATTTTTTTTTTTGCACGATTACAAGACTTTCTCTATACTTCGTATATACGAGAAAGTAAAAACAATTCCAATGAACTGGTTCGTCTTTATCAAGAGATAGTGTATTGTTTATATCCTGTTGGGAGCTGTATAGGTTAGATTGATGAACAATGGTATCTAACAGTTCATCTGTTATAATGTCATTGAAGTAATCCAGTGGCTTTCTTGGGGGTTGGGGTTCTCGCTTAGGACCAGTGAATGCTGGCGCTGTTGTGGTCTGTTCTTGTTCGCCATATTGTTGCCGCCAAAGAATACCTCTGTTTGGCACTTGAGAAGGTTCTTGGGGAGTTTCCTCTTATTCGGAATCGGATTGATCTGAATAAATATATTTTAGGGAATATTATTTGCTGAAAATAATGCATCTTCCAGCAGTAATTATATACAAAGCTCATATTTTACTAACTTAGAAACAAGACATGAAAGTATTCACTAAAATATTAGAGAATAATAATAAATTACCTTGGGCTTCGTATGATAAATCTTCATCCCTATCTTCCAATTGGACCTTGGTACTGTCCAAAATTTCTGTTTCATAATCTGACAATTCACTATCTTCAGAGTCAGAAGGAATAGGTCGAATAGGAATACTAGACGACTTTCCATAAAACCTCTTGGAATCCATGAATCCAAATAAGGCATAAAATAAAGATTAAAAACTTGTCTATTGTTCAGTAGCATTAGGCATAATTTTTTTAAACATTTTTATAGGACAAATGATTGTATAGGGCCTACTAACTATACAGTAGTAAGTAGCTATTTTTTATAGCCATAAAACTAGAAATTTTATAGATCTAGGCCCTATTTTATATATTTTAGTTACTTTGGCAAATAAAGAATAGGCGCAATATAATATAGATCTAATAAAATACTTATATTTACAATATAAAACTAACTAGTAGTATTTCTCGCTAACTTGGAGGCGTGGTCGGTTGCTAACAACAATATGGCGCCCGGGCCGGACGTTTGATTTCCGGCGATTTTTCGGCCAAATTCCAGAGACCTTCAACTAATTACATTTAAAATGTTTACCACTTGCAAAATGGCGGGATTTCCGTGTCATAACAACAAACCATTGGTGGCAGGGTTAGATATGCCAGAAAAGCATTTTAAAATTTGGTTTGGAGAACGGAGGCTAAATTCAAAAGTTGGTTTCATTAAAATTAATAGAATTTTAAAAATATCAACAGTGTAGGTACAGAAATGAGCGAGAACGTAAAGCATTATTAGTTTTATCAGTCTATGAAAAAAGAAATCAAATATTGTGAGCTGTTTTTTTATAAGACCGGCGTCAGTATCACAACCAATTTATTTTTATTTTTTAAAAACCACGTGACCGCTATTTGATGATTACTAGTGAGGAACTCTGGGTGCATGGCCACTTAAAAAGTCTAACCTGATTTGTGGTTTTCTTTAGCTTCAAGCTTAAGAAGAGTTGTCATGGAGAGATGTGTTGGACATGGCAGTGATTGACAATAAATATTAAATTAAGTAATTTAGTTTAAAACGAACTAAAAACCCCAAAGTTAGTGCCTAATGGATTAAATATGGATGTCTATTATTCAGTGGTCATGTTTAAATTGATAATTGCGTAAATTCTAGATTTAGTGAGAAAAACTACTAACTAGATCTCTACTGTGTACTAGAAATATTACCCAAATTACAAACCGAGGGTTAGAGTGATCTACACTCTCCAGTCTACAGTCTAGACAAGAACCATTTTTTTTCAATTTCCGTTGCATGTAGTTGTAAAATTACAACGATCAAAACCTAGGCTCTTACTAATACATTCTAAATAAATTAATTAAAATAAACTTATTTAGGCCTAATATTAATTAATAAGTTTAGGGTAATCTATCGTTTTGGGTACGTAAAATCGCCCGCGGCTATTTATGTACGAAAACGTTACCTTATTGTCAAGGCTTTAATAGAAGTATATTGTCATACTTCTGTGTCATAGATAAATGAATAATAAACCTAAATCAATGGCTAAATATATCGATATAGGCCAGAAATTAACTTTAAACAACAGTGTCTGAGAGCAAGATTTGCAATATATAAAAAGCAGCCATTTGTAAAATAGAGTCGCTTCCCCCTGAATCTGGCGCTAAAAGCTTATAAAAATAAAACTTAGACAACATGGCTGCTATAGTAAATGAGCATGGTTGCATCCAGAGTTTCTTCCAGGCATCTCTTCGGGGGGGCGAAGCCCCCTCCGAAAAATTTTTACCGCCCCCCCGAACGAAATGAAATTTATATAATTTATATAGAAACTATATACTTTTAACAGTGTCCGCCCCCCCGAAGAAAGTTTACCGCCCCCCCGAAGATTTCAAGTGCCCCCCCGGAGAAAAAAGTCTGGAAGAAACACTGGTTGCATCTGTTGGAAACATTGCTAGTCTTCATTTATTACGGAAAAGTTTTAACTCAATTGTTTAAAAACAGGTACATAAATGAATCTAGGAAACATTTTTGAATTTTTAAAATCATATATCCTCCTCAAAATGTGAAATAATTATTAAAATTTAAGGAGTCACCTGTTTTTCACATTACAAATCGCGGGCGATTTTACGTACCCAAAACGATAGATTACCAAGTTTAGATTGTAAAAATAATTTTTGCAGCTATTCTAGTGTAATTTTTACCAACATTTAAGTTTATGCTTACGAATTTCAAGAAATCAGAAATCTGTAAACCGCACACAACCACTTTCAATTTGAAAGGGAAATCTTCTTTTTAAAAGAGTTCCGGTATAAAATTTTAAAAACAAAACACTTCCGAAACGAAACAAAGTTGAAAACGAAAGAAAATAGTAATATTAAATAATAATATATTGCTCTAAAGTATTGTTTCAAAATTACAACTGTATGCCATATAGGGTTATGAAATGTTTTCCATTAGGATGAATCGGTATACAAGTTATAAACTTTTAAGAAACGGGAAGTATTAAACTGAAATCGCTTAAACGATTTTTTTTTAAAAACATATCAAATATATAGTTATGATATATGAGACGTTTTTTTTTACCCAGAAATATATAGGATGTAAAGAAATCGAGAAAACTATTTCTTGCTTGATTACAATAGAGTCTCATTTCTCGGTAAACAAAAAGTTATTGTTTTTACAAGCTTTTATTTAACTCACTTCCTATGCCTGTCGTCAGTCGTCAGTCTGTCTTGATCGAAACGCCGGGGCAAAATTGCAGCTACTTCTACTTGACAGATACTGTTCTTAATTTGTACGTGGGTCAAGACATAAAGACAATGAATCGTGACATTAAATTTGACTTAATTGAATGCCTAATTGAATATTTATGAATTAATTAAAAGTTTGACCAAATTAGTAGGCATTTCATTTCTATCGAACGACACCACACTCGTCATCAAGTTCAATAGCGCGTCATCGCGTACAATAGGCGCGCAATGGTTTTTATTCATGAAACTCTATTGTAAGTAAAAACATGTAAAGTACTAAAAAATTCATAAAAATGTTTTAATAAAAAGCTTTTATGTACTAATGCACTAAAAAGAAGAAAATAAATTATAGACTACTATTTTAATAACTATAAAGAAAATCGTGTTAAATGTATAACAGCGACACGGGAAAAACTGTTTATAAACATTATTTCAATAATCAAAACCTCCACCAATTATTGTTGATATTACTTTTCTTTTTTTTTTTTTTTTTTAGAGACGGAAAAAAAAGATGCGTTACCAATCGTAGAAAAAAAAAGGTAAAGTATGTTATATGGCGCTATAAAATAATACGAAGCGTTGGGGTTGTTTCTATAAGTTTATAAATAAATTAACACAAATATAGTTATACTTTCGTTTGTATGTTTCTTGTTATACTTAAGACTTTCTGAAATTTGAATGGCATAATAGCTCGTCAAAATACCTAAAAATGAAACGGTGTCTACATATTGAATTAAAAACAATCGTAGATTTATGATGAACAGGTCTAAATATGCTCATCAAAAGTTTACGTGCTATGTAAATTAAAAAAGTAAATAATATGGAAAAGTCCGTATGTTCATTATATATATATATATATATATATATATATATATATATATATATATATATATATATATATATATATAGAGAGAGAGAGAGAGAGAGAGAGAGAGAGAGAGATAACGCATTGTAAAAAAAAACTGTAATGTTGTATTAACTCTGTTTTATGTTTCTCTCTTGCAGAACACAAAATGAATAAAATAAACTTGTAGAAAAGTTAAACATCTGGATTTGACAATGTTTTTAAAGTTATTTTTTTATCCTTTGGTGATTTACTACATGACGAGTTCATATCTCCACAACAACTGGTTAACCCCTCATAATTATCTTATTTCTTCTCCACCTCCCCCCTTCCAAAAAACATATCTGCTTTCATTTCTATATGTTGCGTGTTTAAGGATGACAATAAAATAGCGTTTGCTCTTTTTCCCCAATCATAACACCTTGGATGCAACATGTATGCTGTTGTAGGCCAATCTCTGTCAAATCTAATCACTGTTGAAGAAGGCTGTAAATTACGTTTTCAGAACAGTGAGATGGTTATTTTCTAACTTCTTCTCGACTTTTGTCTTCTCTGTATGCAGTTGTTTAAACCAGAGTACCTACAAATAACCCATAATTACATTTCATATACTCATTATGTTTACATACTTTCAACTCGCAATGGCATAAATAAAAACAGTTCTCTTTATTTATAATAAACCGAGAGTGATTTCACCTAAACTTTATCAAATATTTTTATATGAAACAACAGGGGATAGCAACTCGGGATATAGGCACGACTTTTAATCCATTTTAAATACTTATCCTTTTATAAAAAGAATAAAATATTGTAGAAAAAAGACTTGCACACTAAGTAAACGCCAAATAAAGATGTTTATAATAGTGCGCAATATTATTAGTACTTTATAAATTTACGATCGTTTTTTGAGAAATCGGAAATAGCGTAAATTAGTACTTCTGGTCAACGTAAATTACTCAAAATGTGACAGAAGGTAGAGAATTAGATCGTTTACTTACGTGTGAAATTTCATTTATCTATCTGAAATAGTGCTCAAGTTATAGGCTTTAGAATTCAAAGTAAAAGAAGTACCACTTTCGGTTATCGGAAACCGCTCAAAAGTTGATCAGGATCTACGATTTTGATAAAATACTTATATATGAAATTTCATCAACATAGCTGTAACGGTACTCAAGTTATCGTGTTTACACACAGACAGACCGAAACACAGACACACACACAGACAGACACACAGACATACTGACGAGATTGCAAAATTAAGTTTTTCCGTATCAGTGAGGTGTAATACGTCGAGATTTGTAAAAATCTCGATTTGTTTTTACACGATTACAATACTTTCTCTATACTTCATATACACGAGAAAGTAAAAATGAGAAAGCAATTATGGGACTATTTACTAATTTATGTCATGATGTAATGTGTATGAAAGGTGTATACGTGGGGCGGATCTCTGCGTGTCTGTATGTATCATGTAGTGAGACGCGAGGCCGGGTGTGTTGACGTGTATGTTGTTGTACGGAGTGAACGAGGGTACAAGGGAAGTGACTGGTCGGGTGACAGTGGCTGTGTTGTGAGCGAGAGAAAGGTGGTGTGTAGGGATGAATGCGGAGGACAGTTGAAGGTTGGTGTGAAAGAAGACAGTTTGATGTGGAACTGGAAAGGTTCTAGAGGAAAATAAAAGAGACTACAAAACTGTCAAAAGTCATGCGTATTTAATAAATAAAAAAAAAGTAGCAATAAAGATCTGCTACTTTTGTTTAACCCTCGGGTTAATTTTTTAATGTCATGAAAGAACTCATGAAACAAGAAGATGTAGTTTCATTATTGTGATGCCATTTAGCCACAAGATATTTTTTGGATGTAGGGTTAACTTAAAATGAGCACCAGTTGTCTTACACAGCACAAATGATGGCAAGTAGATATTATTTTCATCAGTGTTAACAACAGAACCCTGGGTTGTCAAAGAATTGATTTTTTTCATGGAGTCAATATATTGATTTCCTTAATTTGTTGTATTGCTAAATTTAGAGAACATGCATTGTCGCATTTTCTAATGTGTTATCTCTTGCTTGGTGTTAGTTAATATCCAATTTAGAATTTGGTTGCCTGAATGCACAGTATAGTTACATAATTTATACGCATTTCCATAGAGAGGTGGTGGTTTTCTCACTACTGCTGCACTTGATTAATTATTATTGCACCATTTTAAATCGTAAAACTATCTAATTTAATAATATTTATTAATATTAATAAGCACACTTTTAAAAATTTCACACTGATCAAAAAATATTAAATAGGTAAATACAGTCTATATTTAAGAAATTAGATTTGTACCGCGCCGCTATGCACTGAACGCTTCGCACCACATACTTATATTGAATAGAACTATAACGGTAGAATATATCTAATTCCTTTATATCTTCCGCCTAGTTTCTATTTCAGAATGACAAATAAATACCAAACAGGTAAATAAGACAGTCTATAAGCAAGACATTTATTTGAACGCAGCGCAAAATATTTAAATTACGAAGACTGAAAATAGTGAAATATTTCAAGAAAAAAAAATTCACAAAAAACGTTTCAATAACAAGCTTTTATGTAATAATGCACTAAAAAGTAGAAAATAAATTATAGACTACTATTTAAATAACTATAAACTAAAGCGTGGGTCACTTTAGTATCTACTAGACTACCCGTTATCTAGTTAGATAACAGTGGGTCTCGGGGGGTCATCCATAAATGACATCACGTCTGCCAGCACTTATCATTCCAAAATAACCAGACCCCACATTCAAAAACAAGTTTTTTATATTTTAAAAACTCTACTAAACTCTACTTCACCTGCCCAGTGCCCCGCCAAGTCTCAGACATGTTTGTATTTTTAAAAAAAACGATTCCGACCGAGCATGGCTCTGACCACACTATCCCTTCATATGCTAAGAACATAGAAACAGGTGAACTCTACTTAACCTGCCCTGTGCCCTGCGAGGTCCTGATAGTCAATCATATCATTCACATATAGGCCTTAAGAAAAAATAATTGAAAACATTGTTTTAAAAAGAAAAAATCTTTTTACTATTACTAAAGTCATTGTTCTAAACTTTTTTAATTAATGTGGTTCATCTACCAATGAATATATCAATAAATTAATTAACGGCTTTAAATTAGTTTGTAATTAACAGTGTGTTTAAGAAAGAACAATATTTACCACCCCAAATCCTATTTTACAGCTCTACACCTAATGCAGTTTCTCCCCAATATAAAAAAAAAAACAAAACATAAAAATGAGTTATCAAACGTCACTATTCAGTCAAAGTTAAGCCATAGTTCTAAAACTTTAAAATTATTGTGGATTAAACTACCTATGAATAAATCAATAAATTAATTAACGTCTTTAAATAAATGTGTGATTAACAGTCTGTCTGCAATCAAAAATCGTTTTCTATCTAATTACTATTTTACAGCCCCCCATATACAGCAGTTTCCTTACAGTACCAAATCAGACAAACAAAATATTCAAACATGTCAACAAACTTGAGTTTTAGTAGTATACTAGACTACCCGTCATCCGTTGGATAACTGTGGGTTTCGGGGGTCATCCATAAAAAAACATCACGTCTGTCACTCAGAGGAGTAGCTACCCTTCCCGGCGCCCGGGGACAAACTTTTCGATTTAAATCCCCTCCCCCGCAAGATTTCGATTTGCAACCCCAACCCCCCCCCCCCCCCACAAACATGATGTGCACCCCCCCCCCCCCTCAAGATTTCGATTTGCAACCCCCCCCCTCAAACTTTCAACTTGCACCCCCCTCAACCTTTCAATTTATTTTTCCAACCCATTTTTTCGCCCCCTAAGGTCGGCGCCCGGGGACATATGTCCCCCCCCCCCCCGCCCCCCCCCCCCCGCTACGCTACTGCAGTGTCACTTATCGTCACAAAAAAACCAGACCCCACATTTAAAAAGATGTTTTTTTATATTTGAAAAACTCTACTAAACTCTACTTCACCTGCCCAGTGTCCCGCCAAGTCTCAGACATGTTTGAATTTTTAAAAAAAACCGTTCCGGCCGAGCATGGCTCTGACCACACTATCCCTTCATATGCAGTGAACATAGAAACAGTGAACCCTACTTCACCTGCCCTGTGCGCCGCGAGGTCCTGATAGTCAACCTTATCATTCACATAAGGGGCTTAAGAAAAAATAATTGAAAACATTGTAAAAAAAAAGTTCTATTAATTTCAATGACACTGACTTTAAAGTTTAGCCTTCATTCTCCAAAGCAAATTTTAAAATGCTTTTCTAAAATATCTAGCCCTTGCCACCTATACCATGTTTAAATAATGTGAACACCCGCCATTTTGCTCGTGGTAAACATGGCCTAAAAATGGTCGGAAGTAATGCGTCCGGTCCGGACGCCATATTGTTGTAAGCAGCCAACCACGCCTCCAAGTTAGTGAGTAATCCTACTATATCTAGATCTATAACCTAGATAAAAAAAATCTCATGTATTCTCGAATTAGATGATCATTGAAGCTAAACAAAGATTTATATAAAATAATTAAGGCCTGAAATAGATTCTAGATGTAGAATTTACATTAAGTCTAGATCTAGAATTTTCATTGAGTCTGGTGACCTAGATCTAGATCTAGATTCTAGATCTAGGCTAGATTCATAACTTTCCTTCGACAGCTGATCTTTAGATCTAGAGAAATTTATTGTAAAACTAAATGAAAAAAGACAGTTGAAAATTGATACAAGTGTTGGAACGTAATAAATACAGCAAACGGACGTATTGTTTAAGTTGTAGCCGGCAGAAAATTAGCTTTGTAACGCGTTAAACTTTTGAATGGGCCACAAAGTCTATGATGGAGTCCGCCATTTTTATTGTACCAAAAAGTAAACACATCAAGGGACGTCACTATTCCCACAAAGTTTAGTCAATGTTTTAACATTTTTAAAAAAATGTGGTTAATCTACCTATGAATAAATCAATAAATTAATTAACGTCTTTAAAAAAATTGTGATTAACAGTTTGTCTGCAATAAAAAATTATTCTCTACCTACATACTATTTTACAGCTCTCCATATAGAGTAGAACCATTCACAATAGTCAATCAGACAAAAAAATAAATATTCAAACATGTAAACAAAGTTGAGTTTTAGTAGTATATAGATAGATTGGAAAACTTTACTAATGTTAAGGAAGACGCTCACGCTTTTCTTTATAATTATTTAATAGTAGTCTATAATTTATTTTCTACTTTTTAGTGCATTATTACATATTACATAAAAACTTGTTATTAAAACGTTTTTTGTGAATTTTTTTTCAGTCTTTTACATGTTTTATTTACAGTAGAGTTACATGACTAAAAACCATTGCGCGCCTACTGAACGTGATGGCGCAGCTATTGAACGTGATGACGATGACGCGTGAAGTGTGGTTGGATAGACATGCCTACTAATTCGGTCCAAATTTTGATTAATTCACAAAAAATTAATTAGGCATCCAATTAAGTCAAAGTTAATTTCAGATTGCATTGTCTTCATGTCTTGACCCATGTGACAAATGTGAATCGTGTCGGTCAGGTAGAAGTGTCCGAATTTTTACTCCGGCGTTTCGATCTAGACAGACTGACGACTGACGACAGACTGACGAGGAAGTGAATTAAATAAAAGCTTGTTAAAAAATTCATTAAAAACGTTTTAATAACAAGCTGTTATGTTATAATGCACTAAGAAGTAGAAAATAAATCATAGACTACAATTTAAATAACTATAAAGAAAAGCATGGGCAGAGGCGGACCCAGGTTTTCGGTGTAGGGGGAGCGAAAATAGCAAAAAAAGGCGCCGAATTTGTAATATCTTCTATATAAGTATATATATATATATATATATATATATATATATATATATATATATATATATATATATATATAGATAGATATATATATATATATATATATATATATATATATATATATATATATATATATATATATATATATATATATATATATATAGATAGATAGATAGATATATATATATCACTACAACCAAAAACAATGAACGCAGCATAATCTGTTTCGTAACCCTTGTAAAAAAAACTACATTATAATT